>NC_025998.2:874595-1047859 GCF_000442705.2 Elaeis guineensis | reverse complement strand
TCCTCACCTCCCAACCAATTAATAGTGCAATAATTCATCTATGCATCGATTGACATCAGCTGATCTGGATCTAATCGGCATTCAATTGATTAGGATCAACAGGACTTGATCGCTAAGGACAGTGGATCTAACCAAGTCAGCACTTAACCAATTTAATTTGACATGCAACCTAAAATTAACTGGTGACATTCGGCGTATAGCCAACCACTTACTCGGTGTCATATCGATTATCTGAATCAATGATGGTTATTCGACATGAACATTAACCATATGCAAATATGAAGCGCAATAATCACCCACGATCAGCTTTAACGGTAATTAATGAGATAATTACTCACTAAATGCTATAACTCTCATATTTTTGGACGAGGACGAGAGTTATACAATAACACATCACTTATCTTATAAATACCAATAAGCAACGAGGGATTGGATAAGCTTTCTTATTATAAGCTTTCGTTTTTGGCTCTCTCAACTGTGTTCTTTCTCGACTAACTTAAACATCGAAAGATGTTATGTCGGACAACTTTCGGCAAATAATTTTTTTTACAAATTCTCTGTCGTTCACCGCTCAAGTGCAACGACTTGACTACCGATGGAGTCGGGCCGACTAACTCACCAGAGATTGACCGCACAACACATCATTATTCTTTTATTTACAAACAATTGTAACGTATATAACACGATAAAATTTTTTATATTAAAAAATATATATATTTTATACAATTTTTTTGAAAAAAAAAAAAGTAGAAACTCACTCAAACAAAACAAGTATTACCGAGCCATGGTGTATGCCAATGAACATGATGTTTCGTAAACTATATATCAATTTATTTGAAGATATATATATCAAATTATTAAATAATTAATTTATAAAATATATATTATTTAATTATATATTATATATCAAAAAATATTATATTTTAAAAATTATATTTAATATATATGAATATATATATATATAGGTATGTTAGATGATTAATTTATTTTATATTTATTATTTAGTTAAATAATATATATCATTGGAAAATGTGTTTTGCAAATAATGAAGCGACGGGACGTCATTCACATTTTTTGATTTCTTTTAATCATGGAGTGACGATTCCATGACAGAAAAAAATTCTAATTTTTAAATTTTTATTTTAAATAAATATTAAAAAAATATTATAAAATATGAAGTTCATCCCATATTTTCTTCGGTGTGTATCCATCCCATATGATTTTCGTTCCTCCAACCGAATAAAACAGATATTCTCTCGTGAACCCTCCATTCCGATATGAGATGCCCCAAGCATTCGTCATAAAATAATCCCATATGACTCAGTAAGAGATGTCCCAAAGTTTTGCTCCATAGGCTGTTTGTTCCCGTGAAGCTGCATCAAGTTGCATATCTCCTAGCTTCATGCAATTACTTCACATTTATAAGCCGGGATGATCATGTATTTTTCAAAAAAATTATGCACCTCCATTAAGGATGCCATGAAAGTGTACTAGGACAACAGATTTCTGGTTTAATCATTGAAAGATATTGTAACTAAACTTTAAATTGAAAAGTATTTGATGGAGTCATCATCCCGATCACCATGTAATTTCAAGGAGTTAAATCTTATTTAATTTTGTCGCATATGTTTGATTGTGTTTGCTATCAGAAACAATGAATAGCTTATTACTTGTTGACAGCTAAGTTGAAAATTACCTTGATATATCGATTAAACAAAATTCATCAAACCTACTAATATTATCTTGGACATCTAATACCTCATTCTGCCAACTTGGTGCACTGCATGGATGGATTGGTGATGTCAATTGAGCTCGGCCAATCATAACCTTTCTCGTCAAATTGATGATGGACAGTGATTTATAGCTGCTACAGCAGAAAATGAAGAACTTGGAACCACCGTCCCCATCCCTCCTGTACACACATTATTTTTCTCGGAGAAGGAAAGAGAGAGACGGTTTTTTTTTTTTTTTTGTTTTCTTTTTTGGGTGGAATCAGAATAGGGGGGAAAGGCGAAACGTTGACATTGGTGAAGTTAATGATCTCGGCATGGGACAAATGTACACGGGAAGAGAACAGGGCAGGGTATTAATTGGCACAGGGCCCGGAGTAAATGTCCAATCGGATTTTTGGCACCAGATGACGCCTTACCATCGATTCTTCCCCCAGCTGTTTGAACTGGATCGGAATATGCTGTAAGTACACGGTATATCCTCAACGGAGGCGGTAAAACAGGAAGAGTTTCGGCTGTGCAAATCAGTGATTCACGTTTCTTAATGACGTCAACCATAGGACCATATCCCTTAAAATATTCTGATTTTTTAAAATCTATCTATAAATCTTATAATATCTATTGCACGATCTCATGATATATATTATTAAAAAAGAAAAAAAGATACAATCTAGGTCCAAGAGGGATTGTCTCGTGACATCCGGCGAAGCAGAGTCACCTACAAAAAAATGCTGGGATGGTGGTGTTCTATAATGCAGTTTATCATGCAACGAACCATTGGAATTGTGCAATCCAAGTGATCCATGCAAGTTTTGCGCTAGTCTCCTACATGGCGAATGACTGCAATACAGGGATCTAGTAAGTGCAAACAGTATCCGACTCAGACGGAAACATTTTATTTTCATATAGATGAGCCTGAGCTACACTCCATGTCGTTAGCATGGATAGGAGTTGCTTGTAGCATGACCAGCTTAGTTGAATATGGGTGCCACTGGTGCGCATAATGTTATAATATCTCCTACACCTAGCATGAGCGCGTTCACCTGACTTTTTTTTCTTTTGTTTTTTTTTTATTGGGCTTATGTGACTTAAAATAATGTATATAACACGTAAGAAGATGATTCAACAATGATCTGCCATAATAACATTGAAGGCACACTTGGTTAATAAGTGTGGGACTCTGAAATGCAATAATGAGAATGAACAACTCTCATTTCAAACATTAGTTGAGAAAAATTATATTCCCCAATCCTTTAATTAATTCCAATCATAGCTCTCCTCCCAAATCTCATTTCACCATATTTACCTTTTTTTTAGAAAAAATCCAAAGATACCTCTCTATCTAATTGATTTTCTAAAACTATATATTTGATTAATTTCAATTTCAATTATGAATAAAATGTATTGAAAAATATGATCATTCTGATCTCAATTTCAATCCATTTTAATTTTGGTGATGAACCAGGCACATCATAAGTGAAATTACATATGTATATGTATACACATAAAAAGATATATATGTGTGTACACACGCACGCGTGCGCGCACTGCGTTACACACAACACACGTGCATATGCTAGCAATTAAGTACATGAAATGTCTGTTTCAAGAAAGAGAGGGGTGATAAAGTCCAATTATTTCAGTTTTCAAATCAAAGAATTCAATCAATTTTGGAGCCAAATTGAAGTAAAAGATCGGATGCTAGTTGTTTGATAGTTTTATGTTGTCTAATTTGATTGAAAGGAAGAAAAAGTGGATGTGAGATTTAATGGTGTAAGGAGGAAATATTTTTAATATAATTAGGAGATGCACTATTAATATAAAAATAACAAGAAAAAAAAAATTATTTGAAACTAATATATATATATATATGTGTGTGTGTGTATGTATGTATGTATGTATGTATATGTGTGTGTGTATATGTATATATATATATATATATATATATATATATATATATATAGACACATACATACATATAAAAATTGAAACATAAATATATATGTATATACATACACAACAACATACTTATATATATAGAAAAAGAAGATGAGATAGATTTGGCTATTCTTGAATAAATCTCTACTAAAATTCGATCAAAGCTAAATTGATGATAGAGGTCTTATGTTCATAATTTAGGTTATTGTATTTGATCTACTATTTCTACTTAAATTTTAAAATCATACGGGTTGAAATTTTTTAACCTATACATCAAATAATCGAAGAAAATATATATTATTTCATGTTATTCAAGTTTTTGTTTAACCACTTGATTTATAGATTAAGGGTATCTAAATCACATGATTTTATATGTGTAGATATTTTAGAAATAGTAGATAATATCCAACAATTTAGATCATTGATATAAGATTTTCATCATCTAATCTAGATTTAAACAGATATGAATAAAGTTCCACCCATGTTTGGACAAGTATACGGTTAGTTGGTACTTGAAAACAAATTTCAATAATATTGCACCATTATTTTTTACCATTATAAGGTAGTGAGGGCCATGACTCCGGTGATTTCACGCTTTGGGATGCTTTTTTTTTTTTTTATAGATGTTTGTTTGATTGGGTCACTATCGATACCTCCAAAAGAAAGCCCTTGGTGTATCTCGTTGGTTCACCTTCGTGGAATGCTCCGTCTTACTGTAAGTGAATCACGAGTACCGTGACTTACGAGAGGCTATTAGATTGTCGCATAGCGCACAATTATCTTTATGGTACCTTCCGACTTGCCGGGTAAACATTGGCGCTAGGTTCGCTAGTGCACTCAAGTTTGCGGGTACGCTTTTTTGTAGCTTGATGTTGATGCAGTAAACCTACTTGTAACCATACGGTTCGTGGGATTCACGACGCGTCTATTGTGTTTATTTCTTTGCTTGGCTCTCGATCCTCCGATAAAGCTGCATGATTTGTTGCAAACAAATTCTAAATGTTGCACACTTAGCAGGCCCACTCCAAAAAAAATAAGGAGATTTGTTGGCTGGTGCACTAATTGTTTTGTGAGCAATGTCTAATCCAAGCGTGAATGTGAGCTGCCCAAGCTCAACTGGAGCCTAAGCCGGACATGACTTTATTATTTTTAAGCTTATATTATTTGAATAATTTTTTAAATCGAACTTGAGTAATAAAATATCTAACTCAAAAGCTCGCAAGCCTAATTTTTTAAAAAATAATATATATATTAATAATATAATATTATATATAATTTATTTAATAATTTAAAATATAATATTATGCTATATTTTGTTGCAACCGTATTTTTTTTAATTATCACCAATATTTGAATTTCAGCTTGAGAATGACTTGGTTGGCATTCTAGTCAAATCATTAAGTTGATCTCTTGTTTATTTTTTTAGATTTTTTACGTGTATACTCTCCTAAATATTTAAATTTATATAAATATCTTTTTAAAATTGATATCTGCATCTATACCCTTATAAATATTTTTTTTACACATATACCCACATCATCTAATATCATTAAAAATTAATGATTTTAAATTAAAATGACTAAAGTACTCTTATGGATAGATGTGCAAAAAGAAAAATTTATAAGATACACATATGTAAATAGCAATTTGATGAGGGTGTTCATGTAAATTTGAATTTTTGAAAAGGTATACATGCAAAAAAAAAAAAAATTAGAATTTTTTGAATGTAATACATCTCTCTTGATTTGTTAGTTCTTTACTTATTCCAATGAAAAAAAATTAACATGCATAACTAAAATAATGAATATACTTAATTTATTAATTTATATAGACAAAATGATCTTTTTATCAAATGATAGATCAAAATTATTTTATCTAAAAAATTGATAGATCATAACTTTCTATGTTTTCTCTAATATATAAATAATATGTTTCTGAAAAAAGTGTCTAAATCTGATATTAGATGGATAGCTTGTACATATATACAAGAATTGATATAGTTGTGAGTTTGAATATTACGTAATAATAAAAATTTATAATTTTATTTTATTTTATTTTAAAAAATTTTATCAAAATTATCTTTGTGAAATGTATAAGGTATATCATGTTGTTATAAGATGGATATATTCATCCCATCTTGCCTAAAAATAAAATAAAATAAAATATTCTAATATATAAAATATAATATGATATCATCATCATTGTTGTTATATTATATAATATGTTACTATATTATAAAGTAAGAGGGTCTGAATCTATTTAGATGAAATAAGTAAAAATTAAATTAGAATTTTTTGTATGATATCCTTCTAAACATTCAAATTTGTATGAATATTCTTGTAAAATTACTATTTACATATATATCCTTATAATTTTTTTTTTGCACATCTACTCATAAGAATATTTTAGTCATTAAAAATTTAAATCATTAATTTTTTAATGATATTAAATGATGTGAGTACATATGCAAAAAAAAATAAAGAAAAAAAGATATACATGCAAAATAAGTATTTTATGAGGATATATATATGCAAATATCAATTTTGAAGGAATATTCATGCAAATGTGAATATTTAGGAGGATATATATGCAAAAAAAAACTTTTTTTTTATTGAATCAATTTTGAGTTTGAATATTAGGGCTCGATCGATCTTGACTTCGATTTTGATTCCAAATATTTTAAAATTGAGTGGAGCTATTCAACTCGACTACCACCCTTAATCCAATCACCGATGGATTGGACATGTAAATCACTATGTTATTCTAATTTGCAGGTGAGGCATAATGCGAGTCCTCAGTGCTAGGCCTAGCATTAATAAACTCGACCCTCAATCCGATCTCAACGATGGGAGAAATTGGAGAGGTTGCTAAGAGGAGCAACCACCCATAGCATTCAGCTAATTAAATAAAAATCTTCTAAAAAAAATATATAGGAATATCTCTTCAACTTTAGCTCAATTTCACTCATACCTCATATACTTTAAAAAGTATTAAACTAACCATTCTAGTTATCGATATATTCTAATGTGATCTGACCATCTATTTTTATTAACAAAATTTTATAAAATCATAAAAATACTCTTATCTCCATCTCCCTCCTTTCTCTTCTCTAATTGATCCCTACTCCTTCATTGCCGACATCCCTCTTTCTCTATCCTCCTTCCTCCTCATCTCATTTCTCCTTCTTCCTTCTTTTTCATCTATTTCTACTCTTCTATGATGGCTCCCTCCATATCCATCTATTCTTCCATCTCTTCCACTACAACAAAACAGGATATTAACGACGCAAAAAATTCATCGCTAATAATTGATTTTCATCGATAATAGTTATTAGTGACGAAATTATCATCGCTAATATTTCATCGTAAATATTGACGTCGTTGATAATTTTTTACGATGAAAAAAATTTTCATCACCAATAATCAATATTACCGATCAAAAATCTTCATCGTTAAATTTTTTTTTAAAGATTATTTATGATTAAAAATTTTAATCATAAAAAAGATAATTTATGATAAAATATTATATCACTAATAAAAAAATAATTATTTACGATGAATCACATTTGTTGCTATTAATTTAATTAAAAAATTTTATAAAAATTAAATTTTAAAAAAATATTAGCAACATAAATTTTTTATCATAAATATGATAATTTTTGATGTAAATTTTTGTGACTAATAAATTATCAATTATTTATGATGAAAATATTTTCATCACTATTAATTTAATATAAAATTTTAATATTTTAAATTTATTAAAAAATTTATTTACAATCAATTTTTTGTCACTAATATATTTTTTGACGATCAATATTTCATCAGAAATAATTTTATCGCTAAAAATTTGTACATATTTTTTTTAAAAATAATTTATAAATATATATATTTAATTTATATTTATAATATTTTTATAAATTAAAAATAAAAATAAAAAATAAAAAATTTACATAATAAATTTATAAATAAATTTTATTATTTTATTATATTAAATTAAAATTATAAGAGGTCTAAAATAAAAATAAAAAACTACATAAAAAGGTCGTCAAGTGTCAATATCTACAGAAAGGGAATGATCTGGAGAAGGAAAGCACTTGAAAGAGTTCGGACTGGCCTACTGCTACCTCATCAGCTGTATCATTTGCTCCATCTATGCTATCTGCTCCATTATTTGGATTTGAAGCCGTTGGTATTCATCGATGCATGTAGCCAACTCATCAGCTTGCTGCTTAACCTACCTCTACACCTCCACTAGTCGAGCATCGCAGGCAGCATGGATGTCAGTTCTGGATGAGTATGAGGATAAGGGAGCATTAATCTCATGTCTTAAACTCCTAACATAACAAGATCTCGTACCAAGTATCTTATCATAGATCTCGTCATCTGTGGATGTGGTCGAGCCCTCAGGAGTAGGTTGAGATCTGATGCCTATCATATGGTCCTAAAAATTAAAATTATAGCTATTTTAATTTCATACTAAAAATAAAATTATAAATAAAAAAATAATTAAAAAACTTATAAAAAGCTCTTGACTCCCCATCATCCACTCTTCTGACCGTCGCTGGTAGGTCCGCAGGTAGATATCGATTCTATCAGGAAGCTTGTCACTCTCTGCATCTCTCTACAATTTGAGAATAATTAAGTAATTTTTTTTAATAATTAAAAATTAAAATATACTAATTAGAAATTACTTACTATCTACTCCATATGACGAGCGAACGACCTCGAGCCCCCATAATGCGATACGGTCTGTCTCGTCCGATTCGCGACGTCTGGGCACATCATCTCTGTACAGTTAGCAGTCAAATTAGTAGGTAATAAACTGAATTTAAAAATAAATGATTCAATTATTAAACTCTAAAAAAAAATATAGATGTGTAATCTGATATGCCAGATCATCGTAATACCGGCATATAAGAGCCCAATCATCCATAGTGCTACTGTCATAGGACTGCTACCGCGCTGCCTCCACCCCATGATCTTACATCACATGATACCAATGCTGATGGATGTGGTGGTGATACTCTTTAAAACACAAACATAAATGAGCATCCACAGCTCACCATACGCGATTCTTCTCAAAATCAATAATATCAAATACATCCTTCCAATAATAAATAATAGAAGAATACCATGCTAATTAAATATTCACAGTATTATTTATTTTATTTGTAACTGGATGTAGAAAATCTCTCTCTGAGTCTGTACAACGTGATGCCAATCGAAAAGAATCATGTGGGCATAGCTGCGGCATATCATGCCCAGCTCGATCTGTCACAGCTCGCACCATCCCCTAATAGGTCTGGTGTAGTCGGGTGGTATTTCAATATGGAGATACTGTCCTGGATGCCCGCATCTCCAATGTTCTAGAGTGAGATTTTTCGATAGCTATCCAAATAAAAAAATAAATTTTATTATATAAAAAATATAATAATACCACTCGGATCCACTTCACTCGGATCCGCTCCACTCGGATCTGCCTCACTGGGACCTGCCAGTGCAGGATCCTCTGACGATGGAGCTGATGTGACTGTGAAAATGGATGAAGACGCCTTAGCCTCAGGGGTAGACTGCGAATGCGAACGTTGTCGTCTATCCCGTGGTGCCATACCTACAATTTTTGATATATAAATGAATTATTGAATAATAATAGCAGAAAATAAATTACATTCTAATGAATGGAATTATATCGCATACCATTATTGCAATAGAAGATTGAACAAAAAATATAGATCTATTCATCAATATTCATATCTTTCTCGATGTGTAGGTCCTTCTCTGAATCACAATAATCGACTGATGTATCATCTTCTATCTCATCATTATTTATGAACTGATCGTCATCCTTTGACTCATCAAGATTAAATATAAAATCAGCTTCAACTTCGTTGGGCGGCAGATCAGTTTTATTTAAAGGAACTGTTACAAGTTCTTCATCAACAAGAAGCTCGATTAATATTTATTTTTCTTCTTAAAAAGCTTCTTCTTCATATAAATCTGAATTTTCATCCATCTCTAGTCTGGTTGGTATATCATATACGTCTATAGGTGTTATTCTTTGTACGACATGTCAATTACCTCGATACTTTAGATCCTTCAAATATATTACTTATTTCGTTTGAGTTGCTAATATATACGGCTCATTCTGGTATCATGTTCGTACAAAATTTATACTGATAAAATATTGATCGATATGAATATCGATCTTTTTATTTCTAATATCCCATCATTCACATTGAAATAAGAATACAGAATTATTGAACCCATACTTCAGTTCTATGATATCTATCAGTACACCATAATATTCAATCTCTTCTTCTCCTTTATATCCTATTGTAGCAATCCCACTATTCTGAATCCATCGTTGCATCTCAAGCTCCCTTATGTGAAATCTTATTCCTCCAATGATATAGGATGCGTAATGGTTAATCCTTCAATCGAGACCACATGCTAAATCATACAACTCATCGGTCGCACTCTCTTCTTTATTGAAATACTTATATTTCATCTACACTATAATATAAAAAATTATATTAGTTCAAATAATTATTTTTATAATTATTAAAAATAATATATTACTAGTATAACTTACAAGGTCACTAAATCATTTGCAAATTTTCTCTTATGTCGATCATCAGCATCCGTATTATTCTCTCTGCATAGTATACTCTTGTACTCAATACAACAAGTCATGATTTTTAATTTTATATCGACATGAAAAAATTGCTTAGAATATTAAACAGTATGCTAATATAGTACTTACCTAATGAAATCTTCAATTTCTTCACAATTATTTAGAACGTAGAAGTGTGCATTGGACAGCTCATTCACGTCTATAAATTTATCTCTTTCCATCAATGGATCAAACCATTTGTTTAAATACAGATAGTGTCAGTTCATTGTCACTCCATTCACGGTCTATATTATGATATGTACGATTGAATCTTATTTTGATATCATCAAGATATATCGAGCAGAACGTGATACACTCCGTAACTACGTATGCTTTCGTTATAGACTCTTCATGCCGTGCTTTATTGTGCACATATTTTTTTAGAGTACACAAGAATCTGTAAATAAAAATAAATTTAAATTTTAAAAATATATTTATATCTTATAACTGATATGATAAAATACATATAATTTCTTTACCTTTCAATATGATACATCCACAGATAATGTATCGGTCCGGTCAAAAGAGCTTCCTTTGGAAGATGAATAGTCAGGTACACCATAACATCAAAAAATTATAGTAAATTTTTTTTTCTAACTTACAAAGAATGAACACGATATTCTTCTCAAACTTTTTAAGTAAGTTAATCTTCAATTTTCGACAACACAGTTTTCATAAGAACACTTCTAACTCAATCAATGCAGTTTGAACATCACCATCCAAATAGCCATGCATAACCACAGGAAGCAAGCGTTGCATCATCACATGAGAGTCATAAACTTTTTATGTCAGAGATATTACCATCACTGTTGCCAATACACCACGATACATTTGAAGCGTATGCGTCAGAAAACTTTATGATTTTGAACCATCCACAGAAACTTTTGTTTCTCATCAAACAGTGAATAATATGCAGATGGTATAAAAAATCTATCATCTTGACGAACTAAATGCAACTCTGGCCAATTTTCATTTCGTGCAAATCAAGATGAGCTTTTGTACTATCTTTTATTTTTTTTGAGATGTTCAATACTATATCGATGATATTATCACAAATATTCTTCTCAATGTGCATTACATCCAGATTATGATGAAGTAGTAGCTGCTTCCAATACGGTAGTTTAAAAAAAATATATCATTTCGTCTAATTCAGCTCAGCTTCAGTACGCTTTCACTTGCGAGTATCCAATATTTTTTCAAATTAGATATTTTCAATGACTTCAAGTTGTTCTAAAACTTCTGCTTCACTTAACTCCTTAGGTGACAAATGTCGGTCGGACTTATCATCAAAGTATTGATTGTAATGGGTTCTCCTAAAGTGATTATAAGGTAGAAATCGTCGATGACCCAGGAAGCATATTTTTTATCCATGCTTTAAATGTAAGGAGGATGCATTCTTGTTGCATATTAGACATACCAGATATCCTTTGATGCTCCACCAGATAAGTTTTCATAGCAGAAAAATCATTTATGGTCCATAAAATCAAAGCATGCAACTTAAAATTTTTTTGACTCACAGAATCATATGTCTATACTCTATTTTTCCATAGCTCCTTCAGATCATTGATTAATGATCGTAGATATATATCAATTTCATTACCTGATGCTTTCGGATCCGAAATCAACAGTGATATAAAAATAAATAATTCTTTCATGTACTTTCAAAGTGACATATTATATACAACTAGCATCACAAATCACATACCGTAGGAAGTACTCAATTACCAAAGAGATTAAATCCATCTGTCGCTAGATCAAGTCAGATATTGTGCGGGTCATTCGCAAAGTACGGATACTTTGCATCAAAAATTTTTCACACTACAAAGTCTATTGGGTGGTTAAGTATGTTCTCCTCCGAAATTCACTGCTCATGATGCCATCTCATTTTTTTAGTTGTCTTTATGGACATATACAATCTTTGAAGTCTTAAAATCAATGAAAAATATCTCAAAAATCTTTTGAGGTATCTTCTTTCCTTTCCTATTATTGATTTTGTACCTAGGCTCATCGTATTTCGAATATTCAGTTGTCTGTTCATTATTCTTATAAAATAATGTATAGTTATTTTTGCAGGCATGTATAGGAATATAGCCAAGTCTTAATTTTCGCATGTATATTTTTGCTTTAGAATATGATTTTGAAAGTCTCTTTCCATCGAGAAGAGCTGTTTTAATCAATATCAAATTTTGGTTAAATGATTTCTGACTCCATCGGTTCACGATTTTAATATGAAGTAATTTTATCACAAACTCTAACTTGGAGAACTTTGTACAATTTGAATAGAGTGGCTTTCGTGCATCTCTTATAAGCTTTGCAAAATGTTCAAAAATCCTTTCTACCTCAAGTCGGATATTGTGTTTATGATCAAAATTGCCTTCAGATGTACTAGTACTCATGCGTACATTTGAACAAACATCCTGATGTAAATCATCTAATAGTTCTTCTATATCATCATGTTCGATAGGTTCAGCAGCATCACTATCATCTTCAGTGTCGTCATCGTCGCGCACAACTTTATTCGGATGACCCTCCCCATGCCATATCTTGCGAGTATATTTCTTGTCCATACCATAACATAGCAGATGCTCCTCAACAAGTGTTATGTAAACTATATTGACATATCTCTTACATGGACACTTTATCCGACTAGCACTATCCGCCTTATGCCGTGCAAACTTAATAAAATTTTGAATATATTTTCGATATTCAGATAAAAAAATACCTCTCATATTTATCCAATATTTATTGATATCCATCTAACAATAAACACGAAAATCATTAACAATAAAAAATTTTTTAGTGATATTCATCCGAACTGGATCTCGATCCGAATTTCGGATCGAATCTCGATCTAAAATTTGAACCAAATTTTGAACCGAATCCAGATACGGATCATTTTATACAAAACAGCACGTATTAAAGAACACAGATATGGAGAGTAATGAAGGCAAAATGCATGATCCTATCCATTTCAAATCATTACTAACAGGTGCGGCCCTATCCCTTTCAGAAAAGTAATAATCTTATTATTGTTATTAGTTGATATTTTGTTTCATTATTGTGAAAATTTTGATAATCTCTCTCCATGATTCTCCAAGTATATGACATGAATATGGTGCCTACGTATCCTATCCACCATATATCCGAAGAATAGTAGACAAATAACTGCTGACAACCACATAATGAAATAAAATATCAACTATTAACAACAATAAGATTATTATTTTTTTAAAAAATTCAAATATGAGATATCTAAGAGTCGATCTCGATCAAGATCGACTCTTAAACAGGAATCTATGGCTCAATGCAATTTAACTACCATCTCTGAACATACATTTAGAGCTGAATTTCTAATTTATCAAAAAAAAAATTTGTAAATTTTAGTAGAATTTTTTCTTAAATAAAAATATTTTTTATATTTAATTACAATAAGCAAAAGCATACAAAATAGCATACAAAATAATTAAATTGTAATAAGCAAAAATAATGTGCATTGTGCTAGTGGAACAATAAAAAAATTATAAATTTTACCAATAATACTAAAAAATTTATACAATAAATATAAAATAAATTATAAATAGTTGAGTATATAAAATAATATTAACGTAAAATTATAATATAAAATCCAATCTCACGTCGAATATCCTTCACTCCCTCTCCCTTATCTTCCAAATTCATCAAAAGCAGCACCGTGAAGGCAGTCCCGTAGATAGGGCTGGAAGTGGGTCGGGCCGTCAGGAGGCCCATCGGGCTAGCCTTCGGACCAAACCCAGAGCCGATCCGATTGGGTTCAGGTCGATTAACCCCCCTCTCCCTCGATCCCGACCCAATCCACGTTTTAACTTTTATATATATAATAAATATTTTTTTTAATAATTATTTTTCTTCTAAATATATTTTATCTTAAATATTTTTTTCTTAAAAATTATTTTTTTCCTAAACATCATCCACCCGCGGCCTGAGCCATCCTCCGTGGCGCCATCGCTGTCACCCACCCCACATCGCCCAGACTCGACCCCTGTGAACCCCTGGTGCCATCACCCACCTCATGCCACTCGAACTCGAGCTCTGCGACCCTTGCTCCCGCGGCGTCGCCGCCGTCACCCATCCCACGTCGCTCGAATTCGGCCCCCACGAACCCTGCTCTCGTGGTGCTGGTGTTATCACCCACCCCGCGCCGACAACCGACCCACACCCACCCCCCTCCAATGTGTCACTCACGGCCTCACCTTGCTCGTCGTGCACTCCCTCTGCCCTCTGGCCTCCCACCCGCATGCCGCCCACCACCACCCCACGAAAGTCCCTCCGCCCTCCAGCCCCTCGACCCCCTGCAACCCCTTCGGCCCTCCGACCACCAAGCCCCACGGCCCCCCGTGCTATCGTCCCCCCAATCCCATGGCACCCAAACCTCCTCCGACCCGCCGCCATCCCCCCAACCCCCGTCGTTGTCTCCTCAACCCCCGACTCTTGCACCCGCACCCTATCGTCACCTGACGGAACCCAGCGACCCACCCCCTCCCTCCCCGCCCGACGAACCCCATGGCGCCCCCACCCCTAACGGCATCGCTCTTTCGCATGCCACGGCCCCTCCTTCCCCACAAACGGACCCCCTCCCCGCCCCCCCCCCTCCCCCCCATCGGTGGCTCCGTGCTATGGTGCCGGACGTCACTCGTCGGTGGCTCGATCAACCAAAAAAAAAAAATGATGGTGGATCGTACCTACGGGGGAAGCGACGGTGAGCGATGATGGAGTCGGAGAGGCGTTATCCGTGATGGCTGGTGGAAGCGACAACGGAGCCGAAGAGGGAGAGGGAGAGGGGAGAGAGCTTGGAGGGAGCAGGGGGAGAGGAGGGTTTCACAGGAAAAAAGGGGGGAAGCTTGTAGAGAGAGAGAGAGGAGGGTTTCATGATCGCCGACGGTGGAAGGGATGTCAACTTGACGTGAAAATGAAGAACTATTAGCGACAAAAATTTTCACCGCTAACAATAGTATTAACGATGAAAAAATATTTTCATCATCAATAATTTTCATCAAAAAATTTTTTTAAAATTTTTTTTTTCTCTAGAAAATTTCATTTAAAAATAAATTATTGATGACGTAATAAAAAAGTTTCATCGTTAATAAGCCTAGTAGCGACAGAAATCTAGTTTCCGTCGCTAATAAGTTTTGGCTAAATGATATTTCATAAATGATATTTAAAGACTATTTGCGACAAAAATTTATTTTATGTTGCTAATAATTAAATATCATTTCAATAATAATTTCATAAAAAAATAATTTTGGATTCTTTTCACTAAAAAAATTTTCCATCCAAAAAATTTAACAAAAAAATGACATTAAAAAAATATTCATGATGAAAAATAAAATTAATTTTCTTTAATCTAAAAAATTTTTGGTCTAAAAAATTTTTTCAAAATAATTTCATCAAAAAAAATTATTTTTTATTAATAAAAAAAATTTATATAAATAGTTAATTTATAAATTTTTCTTCAAAAATTTTTTTTTCTTAAAAAAAATTACATACATAAAAAATATAATTACGACGAAAAGTTTAATTTATGTTGCTAATAATTGTTATAAGAACATCTTTTCGACTTCTACAATGGAATGTGCACTATGGAAGATCGATCGCTTTGAGGTCTTCGATTTTCAAAGAGCTTATCTTTTTTTTGGAGTCCTCGTTCCGGAAGTCAGAGTATGAGAATATCACGGTGATTCTGAAATCACAAGAGAAATTCATCAAGATTGAGATTTGGAGGATAAGATAGGGATAAGAAGTTAGAGATCCAGAAGCTTGTATATTGCATGCATGTAAGGATCGAGCTGGAGAAATTCTATAGAAATTGTGTGAGCATCAAAGATCTAGCAATTAATCAGAATCAAAGTAGACCTGCGAGTAGTGCAAGTTGTGTTATTTATGTTTTGCATTGCTAGAAAGATGAGTGCTCATATTGTTTATCTTCTCATGATTGAAACTTCTGCATAGATACATTTGAGCATCGATCAATATGGAAAGCATGGTACTTTTTGATTTTTTTTTTAATTTTTAATTTTTTTACATATTGACGATGAAAATATTTTCATCATAAATAAATATATTTTTGATGAAAATAAATTTTTCATCATAAATATTTGATTATTTATGATGAAATATTTTTATCACAAATAATAAATAATTTTTAATTTTTTTAAATTATTGATTTTTTTAAATATCGATGATGAAAATTTTTTATCGTAAATAATCAAGTATTTACAATGAATATTTTTTTCATCATAAAAATAATTTATTTATGATAAAATTTTTTTATCATAAATAATTTGTAATTTTTGATTTCTTTAACTATTGGTAATAAAAATATTTTTATTGTAAATAATCAGTTATTTATGATGAACATTTATTTTTTCATCATAAAAAAATTTACTTACGATGAAAATTTTTATCACAAATAATGAGTAATTTTTGATTTTTTAAATTTTTAATTTTTTTAACTATTTATGATGAAAATATTTTCATCATAAATAATCAAATATTTACAATAAATTTTTTTTATCTCAAATACTTAATTATTTATGATAAAATATTTTCATCATAAATAATCTGTAATTTTTAAATTTTTTATTTTTTTTCAAATATTGATGATGATAATATTTGCATTGAGAATAATATTATTTTTGATAAAAAAATATTTTTCATCATAAATACTTAAATTATTTAAGATGAAAATATTTTCATTGTGAATATTTAAAAATTTAAAATTAAAATAAATGATATATTATTTATAATGAAAATATTTATCAAAAATAATAAATATTTACGATGAAATTATTTTTTCATCACTGGTAGGTAACTATTTGTGGTGAAAATTTATTTTCATCGTAAATATTTTATTATTTACGATCATTTTTTTATCGTAAATACAGTTAGTGGTGATAAAAATATTTGCATCGCAAATAATTCTATCACAAAAATGCTCTTTTGTTGTAGTGTTCTCTTTATCCTCATCAACTTCTTCTCCTCCTCCTTCAAACCGCCTATAAACCATTCTTTTCCATGACAGCGTCTTCCACCTCTATCACTTCTTGTCTTCTCCCTTTTCTTTTTTCTCATCTTCTTCTCCTTTTTGTCCTCCTCTTCCAACCTATTCCTTATCGGAGATCTATTTCCCCTCCTCTCTTTTCTCCTTATCAATTTTTTCTCATTATTTTCTTCCTTCTCCAAATCCACTCATGAGCTGTATCCCTCTATGAGAGCCCCCTACATCCGTCATTGACAATCCATCTTTCCTCTTCCCCTTCCTCCTCACCTATTTCTCCTCCTCTACGGTGACTTTCTTTATCTCTTTCCATTTCTCTTCATTTATTTCTCTTCTTTATCCTTCTCCTCTTCTAAGCAGTTCATAAGCCATCCCCTCAATGACAGTCCATCCATCTTTATCCTTCTCATCGGCAACCTGTTTTTCCCCTCCCCTTCCTTCTCATCCTCTTCTCCTTTTTGTCCCCCTTCTCCTACAACCCATTCATTTTTGGTGGTTCTTCTCTCCTCCTTCTCTTTCTTTTTATCCACTTCTTCTTCTATCATCTTTCTTTTCCAAGCCCACCCATAGGTTAAGGGTATTTTTATTAATTAAGAAGAAAAATTAATACTGTTTATTGGTAAAATAAAGAGTCGGATCATATTGAAATATATCGATAACTAAAAAGATTAGTTTGATATTTTTTAAAATATAATGATGTAAATAATATTAGGTTAAAATTGAGAAGGATATTTTTATAATTTTTTTCAAAAAAATAACACTTAAGTAACTTAGAAACTCTTTCACCTGACTTGCTGTATTCAAGTTGCTTCCTTTGAATTGGTACATGAAATGTGCCATCTAATAATTGGTGCAAGACACACGTGTGGCTTTTTTACGTTATTCTTCTGAGTTTCATGCAGTATTTTGAGATTCCAAGAGTTTACCAAAGATGGCGTGAAATACATTTTTATTTATAGTGATAATATTTTACAGAACAAATAAATGTTATAATAAAGCTAAATACATTTGTACTAATTCTGCCATCTTATCAAAATGATGGTGCTTAAAATATTTATCAAAGCTTAGCATGCGATATACAGAGTTAAAGTAGGTAGTTTATGTCAATCTGCTAGTGCAAAGCCCTGCTAAAAAAACAGACTGATGGCATCCAAAAAGATCAACCTTGGATGTCTGGTTTATACACTCCACACTTATAAGTCATGAACGATACACATGCTTTGCTAGTTTATTGTCAGCCAAGTCCATGATCAACTAGTTGGAACGCAACCTTTCCGATTCATAAGAATAAGAAAAATCCATTTGCTAAATATCACATCTACATACGACGCCCATAACTTTGGCCTCGCCCACTAAGCCACCCCTGGGCCACAGAATGGGCTGAAGAATCAGTTCGAATACCCTCGGAAAAGGACTTTCCGTTTTCTTCCCCTCTTTTGTAGGGAATAGTGGTGTCTGCGCCTGGAAAATAACTGAAGAATTGGCCCAGACACTCTCAGAAACACCTCCCGAGCTTTCAATATAGAAATCTCATTTAGTAGAGCAGTGTATGCTCGCTGGACTATAGTCTTGTTGGTGAATTGGACTCTTCCTTTTCTTTGGTGAATTGGACTTTTGGTTGCGGGCTTGCAGCTATCAAATGTACAGTTTTGTGTCATGTAAAGAATAGCTTCAACTTGTGGTTCACGCGAGACATCTTTAAATTGAACTCTTGCTGGCATCTTTGATATTTTTATTTATATGGCACCCATGATTAGTGAAAGCATAGAGGCTGGTGTGGTGTTACCGTTGTTTTCTATGTTTCTGTTCAAAAATTCAAAAAGAAATTTGAACAGGACTTGAGTGGATGCGTATTTTGAAACTCCTCTGTTTTCTAAATTATCCACAAAATCTGAAGAGCTTTTGGCACTGGCAGCAAAGATTGATTAATTTAACATAACATAAAAATAAAAGTAAGGAATGACAGAAGGTGTGGACAAATGCCGTCTAAATAGCGACCTCCACATGGTGAACAAATACAACAAGGCGCCCAATTTTTCTGATTGTAGGTAGATAGATTCCTGCTTACTAGAGCAAAGAGAAAAATCTCAAAGAGCAATTCTAGTTATTGGTAGTACAACCCCTACCCAACGGTACTGCAATTCTAATTGATGTATTTGGATCTCCTTTTGCTCAATCCCCGCTTCGAGTGACCCCACGTACACCTGGATTTTTTTCTCGGGGCCCACACAGGTCTCTTTCAGCTCTTCTTTTCCCTGCTGCTTCTGGGATTATATGAAATTGGTATAAAGCCTCCGCTTAAGGTAGCAATGCAAGAATTATATCGAGTCCCAGCGTAACCAATCTCTTATTTTTACCTTTTCTGAATCGTACTTACATATTTGTACTTCATGTACACAAGGTATTAGAGAAGTGAAATAAGTAAAACCGTGAAACTATTAACATGCCTAAAGCGAATAGCAACTGCTCTTGTACTGAATCGAAGCAACCCCAACCGGCGGAGCCGTTTTATAAGCCACGAGCCCGTTGGATCTCCGACCGGTCGATGGCCTTGGAAGATTCTCCGGCACGATATTCTCCAGAGAATTCACATGCCAGGGGGGACACTTCCTCTTGTCACTCCACCGCATCACCTTTCCTTCCGATCCCCCGGTTACCTTGAGATCTCCAGCAAGGACCGTGCCGTCGCCGCCCGCAAAGCCGGCAGCGCTCGAGCCAATTATGATGCATGCGGCGGTCGCGACACACCGGCTTCCCCAGCTTGCTTCTTTGCTTGCAGACCTGAACAAATTTTAGACATTAACGAACTGGAATTGATCAACGATTTAAACTGCATGGCTATTAGCTGGCAAGGTACATATGGGCTGGGACAGTGGTGCGTGGTAGCACACCATGAAAACAGGCATCTTCCAGCATGCGACATTAGAGTGCAGGAAATTAAATTGGAGCTCACCATGGGGTACTAAGAGAGGTTTTGTTCAATGGTGAGGGGCTTGGAGGAGGAGGTGAGGAAAAGGGTCTGAGGCAGGAGGTGATGGAAATCGCCATGTCCTCTCTTTGTTAATTTAATGCAGCTTGATGCTTTTGGTGGGGGGTTTGGCTTTAAATACAGAGAAGTGAAGGTTATACATAATTACATAGAGCTGGGAGAGAAGGGAGAGGGGTTGCAAGTGGTTGGTCAGATCACGGATGTTGATGAGGACACCAATAGTGGAATATTTTAGTGGTTTACCAAAAAAAAAGAAAAAAGAAAAAAGGTGGGTTTTAGCTGAGAGGCCAACTAACTACCACGAAAATTCCTTGCTTGCCGTCTGGAGTTACCAATAGCGTGCGGAATTTAAGTGACACGTCGGATGTGGTGGACCCCGCGGGTGAGATTTTTGCGCCAGGACTGGCGTACGTGATTGTGCCTTGGGCTTTTAGCAGCCGTTCGACACCGTATAAACGCCGCTTGATGCGAGATGGCCAAGTCAACGGAATCGCGTATCACGGCTCCATTAATGGACTGTAGCGGCCGCCGGAAACTTGGATGCCCGATTTTTTGGTACTCTTGAGTCTTCGGTACTCCGCCCGCGAATATTCGAAGTCAAGAAGGTTTGGTACGGGAAGCCAGATCACCATAGCCATGGAGCGCTTGTCACATAGAAAGTATATATTTCTTTGCCAGGAGACAATTACGGTTGCAAATTAGCGGATTGGACGAGAGATCTTTCTTAGCCCCATGTGACCTGATTTAACATTCAAATCATGATAATAGATCCGGATCCAACCTATTAGCTGATCGGATCTGATTGGATCCATGAAAACCATTTTAAACTCAACAGGATATTTGGATTGCACTGGAGTTAATTATGATGTAGACCAAACATAAAATATTCTGATTCGAGCCAGGTTTTGGATCAAATTTATAATTTGAGTTATGATCTAGTTATTTTTGTACAACTAAATCATAATAATTAAGAATTAAATATAAAAATATAAATAATTAAGCAAAACTAAAAAAGTGAAATTAAATTTGAATTTCCATTGAAAAATTTTTAATTTCATCTAAGTGACTAATATTCTTAAGTTTGAAAACTATGATTTTTAGTACACTTGTGTGTCTTTGTATTTGCATGCATGCATGTATTGATATATTTGAGGATATTATAAGAAAGAGCTTACCAAAGTAAACAATGAAATACATATTTTGAAATATAATATTAAAATATATGAGGGGAGATGTAGTTGTTGAAATGAAACAAGAAAAGAATTAATTAGAGGCTTCATGCAATGACTAGAAGACAGATGGAAGGAGACGGTTTATATGATTTAGGTTTTTGGATTGGATCGAATTGGGTTCCAGCCGAGCTAGATTGGGTCGATCAAGTTGAAACGTTCAATATCCAAACACGATTCAGAGCTGAAGCAAGGTGTAACTTTTCAACCCAATCAAATCCACAGGTCTTGGGATACGAAAAAGTTGGGTCTTGTCAAGTTACGACTGGTTTGAGCTACGGTTTGGTCCAGTCCATTAGACAATGCAATAATGGACCTGAAAATAGGATTTGCCTTTCTTCGGATATCCTCATGCTTCAAATTCCAGTGAACAAGAGATTTCAATTCGAGTTATTTTGCACGACCATCAAAGACACTTTTTGTATCAAAAAAAAGAAAAAGAAAAAGACACTTTAGTCCACGAGTTGGCACCTTCATTGCATGGTACATACTACGTCATCGTCCTAGGTGACTCAAATGGTACAAATATGAGATTAAATTTAATTAGACCTATTTCTTGAGAAAAGAAAAACAGCAGAGTTAGGCTTAAATTATATCAAAGCCTTAAATTTTAATAATAACAATTATTATCTGCCTAGTCTATAACTAAGGATGGACCTCGAATTGGATGGTCTTCCCACCGGCAAGATTCCAAATGAATTCACTTTGAATGATTTTTGGCTCGTTTCCCTTCAAAGTTCCAACTCCACGCTCAGCTTGTCTTGCAAGTCTCTGTTTCAGTTTTACATTTTGGTACTGTTTAATTGCATATAAATATAATTAAACAATTAAGCTTCAATTGTTCCTTACTTCTGATTGATTTCACATGCAGTGGTGTACAGGGTTTTACGACACATTAATTCCATGCGCTTGAGTATATATTAAGATTCTTTCACTTCAGCTTCTTCCAGTGGATGCCAACCCCCTCCAAGGTTAATTCAAACTCATGTCACTTGCATGAACTCTCCATGACTTAAAACAACATAATCAGTTTAGCATCCAGTCTCTTTCCCTTGGCCTTGGTTCAACAGGGGCCAGTAGCATTTTCCTTTATATTTCTTTCTATATCTCTCGATAAAATTGGATGGGTTTGCCATCCTTTGTATAATTAAAAAAAAAAAAAACAATGCCCGGAGAACTGGATTTAGTTTACTCAATTTTTTCGGAGTACAACAATGCGGGATCGTGCTGTTAATAGGTTTCCTGATGTTGGATTAAATCATGAATGCATACTTTGAAACCGATTTTGTTTTCCCGAGATAAGCTGCAACCTCGAGGTGATTTTGTTGCAAGAGCAATGATACAGATTGGACAAACAAGGATGAGGCCTTGATCGTCTCTCTCTCTCTCCCCCCCCCCCCCCTCTGTTCGTATCAGGTTGCCGTCTCTGCCAGCCTTTGCTCTGCTGCTATGGAAGGCAACGGAGATCTCTGGGATAAATGTGGCCCGTGGCCGCTGAGACTGGATGGAGGACCGGGATGAAATATGGCCTGTGCGCTTCACTGCTGGCTGAAGGACCGGGATGATGTTAGGCCTCTGGGCCCCGAGCTTGAGGCTGGCTGAGTAGGATGGGTTCTTGCTCGTAAGCAGCGACAAATTAGGATCTGTAGTCGGACAGCACCAATCGCATGTTGCAAGAGGAATAATGGTTACAATCTGCTATGGTTCCGGTTTGCTTCCACCGAAGGTTGTCTTGGATCTTGTACACTCCAAGGTCCCAGGATCAGAGGTTTTTTTTGTGGTGGGAGGGTTTTGAGCTAGAGAGCTTCTATTTGCTATACATACATACATACATATATACAGACACATATACATATATATATATACACACACACATAGGGTGGGCTACTTTTTGAGCGTATGATTAAAATTTTAAACTATATGGGGTAATAGAATTTATATGAATAAGAAATTATTAATGTCATTAGTGAACTATAGAACTATCTTGTTTGTGATTAAAAAGAGAATATCTAAATGTGCTCCTCACTATCCACGGGTATTATCTTTTTTTTTTTTTTTTAATTCAATTTCAAGTATTTTTTATGGGAGGACTTTATAAGCACTCTTGGATGAGTTTGGAGACTAAGTTCACAGGAGACATCGATTTATAATATGCATCATTCATTAAAGATAGTATTTGAATTAATCATGAAGTCTGAGATGAATGTTATTCACAGTGCTTATATAGAATTTAACTTTATCACAATCATTATTTGATGTATTATTATTATTATTTATTAGAGGTATATCTTTAGTCAGAGTTTAGATCCGATAAAAATATCCATAAGAAATCCCAATGCATGATAGTGTGGGCTATATTTTAGATATGCTTAATTGGATAAATTCCAATGTGAATATCTAGAAATATGTGTTTGCTATTTTGATTAACATTTGATCATGATCATTAGGAAGAAGAACATGTGGTCATGATCTGGCCTAATGAAGAACCCAGATAGGTAGGCTGGAAGTGCATTAGTTTTGTTATGTTGGCCATCTTTCTCAAGATACTTGAGGTTTTTGCGATGATAAAGACATGAATATTGTTCTTATATTGTTTATATGAACACGCCAATTCTACTCCAATAGTGAGTTGTTTTTTTTTTTTGTTTTTAAGGGAAAAGTGGAGAAAGTAACTTCTCCATGCTTTATATATATATATTTTTAGAATTTCTCCATATTTTATTGATGAAAGAAACTTATAAATTATTGCGACCAATCTCCTCATCGCCTGGTCGTAGAAATGAGCACCTGCAAGAGAAGTCCACACTGACCGGAGATGCCTCCGGCAGGGACCCTCCGACGGTCAAGTCAGAGAGGAGACTAGGCAACAGTAGAAAAGAATCAGGGGAACTCAGCAAAAGAGGGAGAGAGAGAGTTCAGGGATTTCAAAAAGAACCTCCTCGCAGCACTGTTGCCTTCCCATTTTATAGTAGAGCGCGGTGTGGCGCTGTCATTAATGATGCAGATAACTGGGAGAGTTGTCAAATTGTCGGAGGCTGTTAGAGTCACCGCGGACTGTCAAGTCATCGTAGGTTGTCAAATCACTGAGATTAATCTATGTCCTTGGCAGGACAATGTCCCAGGGCGGCTATGCCGCACATCTTTGTCAGGACGGCAGCCCTCAGCAGTCGTATGGCATTTGGGGGAGCCGACCGGCCATACGTCGGCATTTGGTTGTGGGATGTTGGGTGAAGACTTAGGGACCCTCCGACGGTCAGTCTGGTGCATTGCGAGAGTCGGAGAAGACTCTGTCGTTCGGCCAGTCGGGAATGGAAAGGATCTGCCCGACCGACATACCTTCGGTTGGACGGTATCGGCAGTCGTCGGTCGGTGTGGTCAGTAGAGTCGGACGTCGATCAGGCGGGTCCGATGGTGAGTCGGCGTGAGAGAGATTGGTCGGTATATCCCAACACAAATGAATGAGGAGGGGATGATACAAGGGAGATGAGACAATTATAGCAAGGAGGATAACTTGCTTGAAATAAATTTATGTCTATTTAAAATATTTTTGGAGCATAAATTACCAATGCATATAAAGTCTTACATAGAATCGGAGTAACCATCGTTTTTTCTTTAAAAAATATTATAGAGCACCGCTCATGCCATATGTGGCATATAATGGAGATGGCTAGTTGGATCCATCCCTTCCAAAATCTTGACCGAAACAATCTCTTCCTCAATGTAGTCCAGACAAGGCTTGAAAATTGGGAGGCATACCTCCAACAATGGTGAGTCATGTAAATTTCTTAATTTAAGAGCTGAAGTCGTCTTCAGCCATTCGGTTGTGTTCTTTCCTTCCAGGCACTGGTGGTGTGCTCTCTGTCCAATGTTCTCCAATCATCCAAACTATAAAATATTTGACTATATATTATTGATGAAATGATTCTTTACTTGACAGATGACGGGCTTTATACTTCTAAAAACAAATATCAAAAGCATCCTATGTAGACGTTCACTTGTCCAACTCATAATGTATTGAAGACCTTTGTTTTTTTGATGGTCCCCTGACCATTTTTAAGAGGTAAATTACATGCAAGCATCATTCTCTTCCATGACTTGTTTTGGCTGGGCAGTATATTGTTCCCCAACCGCCACCGACCTTTATATTCCTGTCAATTACAGCAGTCATCGCCTCTCCCTTGTCGATTTGAAGGCATATTGTTGCAGAATTTTCCTTGTTCCTTTCATTCGAAGTTAGTTGACATAAGAGTCGAGCTGTGTCATAAATGAACATGCCAAATTTGCTGGGAAAGGAAGCTATCCAAAAGGTCACACGTATGTCCTTTTCTGCATATATATATATATATATATATATATATATATAGCCTTCCTCTGCTTACTCCAATTGAAGTTCGAAATGCTTCTCCCTCACATGTCTTCGATTACTCCATATTGGTTTCCATTGTCCTGAACCTGGCTTTTCACAACAGAAGTGTGGGTCACGGGGATGGAACATTTTACAGAAGGGTGTTGCCCTATGATCTGTCATCGACCGTGGAAAGGGCCCTACTGCAGCACATGGCTAAGGGCTGCCTAATCCCTTCCCTGTAGCATCTGCCTTTTTCTTTTCCCCCGTTCTGGGTGGGATCAAAGGAGCCATTGATTGTATAATAAACAGTTGGCAGTCCTTTTTCTTGTTCCTTTTACCGCATCTTTGGCAGCCTCTGGAGAATAATTCTTTCAGTCTTGAAATTTTTTAGCTCTTGTTGTTGAAGGAAAGAACTGCTGATTTATCGGACAGAGTAGCTCTGTTGGTGTTTCCTATGTTCACTGGTTAAATATGACACAAATAATCGGGCATCTCTAGCCGGCCAACAGGAATAATTGGTGGATGCCTAACATTTTATTATATATCGCGCGATTAGTTTCATCCTCAGGTTTTGGCATTGGCTCCGTATAAATTCTTATTAATGTGCTATCCCATATGTATTTAATCCAATTAACCATGGGCCACCATCGTAATTTCAAGAACATGCCTTAGATGGAATAAGAAAACCAGAAACTACGTCATTTACCACATTAGTCTCATATCCCACGATAAAATATAGATGTCTTTTGATAAATTTATCGTTTAGTGATTGCTAACTTGCATTCCTCTGGATAAGAAGATACAAGGACAAAAGGATCGCAACCAAAAACCACATATAGCGGCATTTGAACTAGGTGACTCGGTAAAAAACACTCCTGACTTGACCCAAAAAAATTGTTAGAAAGGTAACCATTTGCGAGCGACCCTTGACCGTCAGGGATGAACGAATGATTGCATCCACATGGCGAGCCATAAAGGATCAACCAAGCTGGTATCATGCATCGTGCAAGTATTCATGTACTTTAAGACACTGTATATGTGTCGATTGCATCCTGGCTGCCAACCAATGGGCATTTTAACAATATATTATTGAAATATCAAACGATTTAAGATTTTTTTATAAAATAAAATCCAGCGCGTGGTTGGAGAGGCCGGCAACATCATGCCCCTCAAGAAAGATCAATCTTTAACGCATATATACACTCATCGATCCGCTCACCTGGCGGAACGCAAAGTCTGCACCGAGCTAACGGTAAACTTTCATTCCCCTACCAAACTCCCTTGATCACAGCCGTGTGTTGAGACAGCGACGGTGATGGGCTCCACACTGTAGCAGTAGTGCACTGGATCATTCACGGGACACTGTGCTTTGTTCCACTCACTCGCGGTGAAGCTAATAATCAAATCCGTTTCCGGGAATCGAAACCCCTTCAACCCCCCAGGCTAACAAAAAGCACGGCTCTTTATTTTTTTCTGCCCCACTCTCGTGATTCCCTCTCTCTCTCTCTCTCTCACCCCCCACACAACAACACCCCCCCCCCCCAACCTCTTCTCCTCTCCCCTCTCCCAGCATCTTCTCCTAATGGTACTGCTGTGCCTTCCCCAAATCGCAGTCTTTCGGTGTAAAAAGCCGCCCTTTCTAGCTTACAGTTGAGCTCCTCTCTAGTCTCCGGCCACCTCCTTGTTCTCGCTTCCCCAATGGGGCTTCCAATTCTCTTCGCGTTGGTGTTCTTCGTCGCCATGGCCGGAGTGGGGAGGGGGGAGCCGACGCAGGAAAAGGCGGCTCTTCTGGCCTTCATCTCCCGGGTTCCCCACGAGCCGCGCGTCCGGTGGAACGCCAACGCCTCCGCCTGCAGCTGGGTCGGCGTCACGTGCGACGCCAGCAACACCTCGGTGGTGGAGCTCCGCCTCCCGGCCGTCGGCCTGGTGGGGCCCATCCCCGCTGGCACCCTCGGCCGCCTCACCTCCCTCCGCGTCCTCTCCCTCCGCGCCAACCGCCTCTCCGGCCCCATCCCCGACGATCTCGGTAACCTGACCCTCCTCCGGAGCCTCTACCTCCAGAACAATCTTTTCTCCGGCGGGATCCCGCTGGCAGTGTCCAGGCTGGGCCGCCTCGGCCGCCTCGATCTCTCCGGCAACAACCTCACCGGTGAAATCCCCTTCGCGCTCAACAACCTCACGCACCTCACCGGCCTCTTCCTCGAGCGCAACCGCTTCTCCGGCAGCCTCCCCAGCATCAGCATCGACTCCCTCGTCGACTTCAACGTGTCGTACAACAACCTCAACGGATCCATCCCCCAGACCCTCGCTCGCTTCCCGCCGTCCTCCTTCGCCGGAAATCTAAACCTCTGCGGCGCTCCCCTCCCGCCGTGCACCCCATTCTTCCCCTCCCCCGCCCCATCCCCTGGAGGAAACCCGGCAGGGGTATCGAAATCGTCCAAGAAGCTGTCCACGGCGGCGATCATCGCGATCGCGGCGGCCGGCGGCGCGTTGCTGCTGCTAGTGCTTCTGTTGTTGGTGATCTGCTGGGCGTTCCGGTGGCGGAGGGAGCGGCAGAGGAGGAGGGAGAAGGCGGCAAAGGGGGTCGGAGCCGCGGGGGGGCCGGGAAGGTCGGGGGAGACGGGGATGACGTCGTCGTCCAAGGAGGAGACATCGGGAGGGGGAGGGGCGGTGGAGGTGGAGAGGAACCGGCTGGTGTTCGTGGGAAGGGGCGGGGGTTACAGCTTCGACCTGGAGGATTTGCTGCGGGCGTCCGCGGAGGTGCTGGGGAAGGGAAGCGTGGGGACGTCGTACAAGGCGGTGCTGGAGGAGGGAACGACGGTGGTCGTGAAGCGGCTCAAGGACGTGGTGGCCACGAAGCGGGAGTTCGAGCTCCACATGGAAACCCTGGGCAAGGTGGATCACCTCAATTTATTACCGCTTCGAGCCTACTATTATTCCAAGGACGAGAAGCTCCTCGTCTTCGACTACCTTCCCGCCGGCAGCCTTTCTTCCCTCCTCCACGGTCAGTACATTCCTCCTCCCTCTCTCCATCGATTTCTGTCTCTCAAGATAAAACTAATTAAAGATTATCATCTAAAAGGAAGTTCAGTTAACAGAATATCATCGGTTCAAATTCGTTAAAAAGAAAAAAAATTCGAACGGCGATCAGCGGGGTTGGTGACACATGCTATTTTAATTTGGTAGACACGGAGGAAATTTTTGTTGTGGAAAAAGAAAAATGTGGTACGGCGGTAGGCGGTGGTGACCGGCGAGGGGGCTTGGGCAGTAAGAGTCCGGCTTGTGGAATGCTAAACCCGCAAACCGGCTCATCGCGTGATCAAAAAGGAACTTGTTTTGAAAACCGGCCGTTTTGGCGTTGTAACCGCCATTTTAGCAGTTGGATTTGATGACAATTGCAATTAGTTAAGGCCGTTTGCTGCCTGGTACTGTGGTATCTTTTTCATGATGTTAAGAATAACCTTTCGCTAATTGGCTCATCGCAAAATATTTTTTAAATTAAATTGTCAAGCGGCGGAAGCTAATTCGGTAATTTGAGCCAAAACTGCCGTCTGTTTTTTCGCCGTTATTGTTTGTTCCTACGGGGCGTTTGCTCGTTATCGGCGAGGATACAAGTTGGTCCCGCGTGGTAGGGTTAGATTAGATGGGATGGTTTCGTTGATAGATACAGCTGTCTGTAAGGTGCGGGGACGGAGTCGTGGTCGAGGTCCAATGTGGACAGTCAATTAGCAGAGTCTTTGGTCAACAATAGCAGTTGCTGAAGTCGTTTTTTTTCCTTGTTCCAACGCGGCGCTTCCATCCATCTCAAGCTGCTGGAAAATGATCGGTGTGGGCCCACTTTCGAAGGGGACATTTTGTCCGTCGCGTGGTTGCACCCTCGAGTTACATGCTTTTTGCCCACGCGTTGTTCTTTAGATTTATGCCACTGATTTCTTCACGCATATACGATTGCCGTGTGAACTGCCGTGTAAGCGGCAAATATGGCTTGTGTGGTCTGGTCGCATCGAGCCTTCTGTTGTTTTCTTGTGTCTGGGTCAGTGATCCCCCCGCTATTCCCCATGTATTGGTATCTCCCTGGCAATATGCTCTTGTCTCTGTAGATATATACTTGTCTTCAAATTTCTGTCTTTTTTCGGCTGATATCTCCTCTTTGGTCTTTACAATTTGAATGCTGGATCCGGCACCTTTTGTTCGGCAGCCCCATGCTTGCCTTTACCTATTACTTTCTTAACTTTGATCCATGACATCTGCCTATTTTGTTTATCCTTTTTCTTTATTTGAACTTGCTCGGAGGCCACGCTTCACATTCCGATTCCGTTTCTCTTTTGTGTACGCGTTCTCCTTTTCTTTTTTTTGTCTTTTCGCCCCTATAATTAGCTGTCGACGTAACTCTTGTAAGTCAAATTTCCGCGTGGTGTCTCAATCAGCGCCTTTCAATTGTCTGAATCAACATGGATCCCCTCACGCCGGATGCGCACGTTTGACGTGATGTGGGAATTATCCGGAAGAGAGTTGGGTGGCCTTCGGCCGTCGTAAGGCCTTTTTTTTTTTTTTTTATAGTAACATGTCAATTGTCAAGCTCTGGTCGGCCTTCATAAAACTACAGTATCTGTGTTCCTTCTCATAAAAATCATTCATTTTTATCACTCGTATGAACAGTTTTATGTATCATTTATGTTTCCATAGTAATAATTTCTGACTATCCATATTGCGAAAAAATCGAAAAATAGTTTTTAACAATTTGTTACTCTTTGATGACTCTTTTCAATTGTCTAGGAGACAAGCTTTTAACTTGGAAAAGCATATCCTGAGTTTTGAAAAAGAAAAAAGAAAGAGGAAAAGGACATGCAATAAATCGTGGCCTGAAGTTATTTGAAAAGGACATGCAATAAATCGTGGTCTGAAGTTAATTTACCAGGAAGGATGATTTTTTTTAAAAATGCAGGGTTATAGCCAGTCTGCTAGAATCTAAAATAACTTAAAAGCAATAAAAAATGTTACTAAACGATAACTAATTAAACATCTGAATAATTGAAAGAAAAAATTATTACTTCTCTAATATTTTGTACTTAATTTTTGCCTTTGACTTTGACTGAACTGAACAGGGAGCCGGGGATCCGGACGGACGCCTCTGGACTGGGACAGCCGGATCCGAGTGGCCCTGGCGGCCGGCCGCGGCCTGGCCCACCTGCATTCGGCTGCGCGGCTGGTCCATGGCAACGTCAAGGCCTCGAACGTGCTGCTCCGGCAGGACCTGGACTCGGCGGTGCTCTCCGACTTCAGCCTCCAACCGCTCTTCGGCTCCGCCGCCCCGCACAACCGCGTGGCGGGCTACCGCGCCCCCGAGGTCATCGAGACCCGCCGCCCCACCTTCAAGTCCGACGTCTACAGCTACGGCGTGTTGTTATTGGAATTGTTGACGGGGAAGGCGCCGAACCAGGCGTCCCTCGGGGAGGATGGGATCGATCTCCCGCGGTGGGTGCAGTCGGTGGTGAGGGAAGAGTGGACGGCGGAGGTGTTCGACGTGGAGCTGATGCGTTACCCCAATATCGAGGAGGAAATGGTACAGCTGCTCCAGATCGCCATGGCCTGCGTGGCCACCGTCCCCGACGCCCGCCCGGACATACCCGAGGTCATCCGCATGATGGAGGACCTCCTCAACCGGACGGAGGGAGACGACGCCCTCCGCGGTTCCTCCGACGACCCTTCCAAGGGTGGCTCCGCCGGGCCCACGCCGCCCGCCGCCACCACTCCGTGACTACCATGATGATGGCTGCTGATCCTTCTCTTCCCTCGCAAGGGGACATCCACAGACAGAGTATATAGAAGTCGATCACCGTCGAAAATAGGAAAATTGTGCATTTTCTTTACTCTCTGTTCACAAATTTTTTCAACCTGCTGGCTTCTCCCCTCCCCACCCCTTTTTTTTCCCCTTTTTATTTAATCCAATTTGATTTGTTTCGGGGGGGTTAACGGATGAGATTGGATTCCATGGCATCTGGGAAGTGGAACTGGATTGTCAAGTTGAAAGTTTTTAGTTGGATTTAATGTGGATTCATTTTCTTTCTTCTTCTACTCAAAACTTATTTAATGTGGATAGCCTGGTGTGAGCTGTGATGTCTTGGTTGCATGTCTTTTTTTTTTTTAAATTATTCTACATTGAAGGTTATGCCAAAGAAGAACAATCGGGACGCGCACAGGGGGGAGAGAGATTCTTATCATTCAACAGGTTGGGTTGTAAAATATAACTCAATAAATTTGTCTGTGATCTCATGGGAGTTAGGAGAGGAATATATTTGGGTACTTCTGATGGCTACTGCAGGGAATTTTAACTTCCGTTGCTGTTGGAAGCTGAGTTTTGAGTCGTACCTGATGAAGATAAAATGCGATTGTGTTTCAAGAGTAGGTGCTTTACATGTTAAATATTCCTACCTCAGGTCATATGTGATAGTTTATGGCGGGTAACATGGACCAAGATTAGGATATAACCGATCACGTAAAATGTTGGACTGTACCAAAGATCACAAGATAAATGTCATTGTAACTAAGATTTAATATTATCTGCACCCGTATTCTCCATCATGCATGCAGGGCAGGCAGTGTTTTGAAGGGCCATCAATGTATTTATTCGAATATCTGTCACGTCCGAATCCAACATCCGGATCGGATACGTGATGGTCGCACACTCCTTAGAGCAAGCCCTAAAGAATATGCAAGGCCAAATTAAATCATTACAACTTAACATCCATAACAATTAATTTCAACAATAATTCGTAAAACCTTGCATAATTACAAATTAAATTTCTTCAATCCTCTGATAGGTATTATGACACTCTATCTATCCATCTGCTCATCCATAAATCTAAGCCATAGCCAATCATGAACGTCCTGTAACTTGAGAAGAAAAAGAAAATGAAGGGGTGTGAGCTTTACAGCCCAGTAAGAATTTCCATATCACACCAATATAATAATATAATCTGAAAATAATAATAGGCAATAACACGTAAAAGTCGATGTTCACTGTCCAGAATACTGCAAACATTTATAGATTATCTGTTTTATCAAAAGAGATGCATCATCATATGTTAAATAAGTGAAACAATTTTATTCAACGATTGTTTCATGTCTTATCTTTCTATTTTCTTCTATTATCACATCATTTTAATCCTTTCTTTTTGCTTTAGCTTTAGCTTTGGCTTTGGCTTTGGACTACCAGGATCATGCGACGATCTTTTATTCGGATCGATTTCTGTGATCTTCCTCGGATCGAAATATTCATGATCTTTCTCGGATCAAAGTGGCCATGATCTTTCTCGGATCAAATCATTCATGATCTTTCTCGGATCAGATTCTTCATGATCTTTCTCGGATCATATTCTTCCACACATAAGCCTGTGGGGCTGTCCCAGGCATAAGCTCCTGGCAAACTATTCCACATGACAAGCCAGTCCAAACCATATTTCTCTTTCTTTTCTTTTCATGAAATTATGATATTTAACTTCATTGATCAATTCATCTTTTGCAGTGTAATAAATATGTATACACATAATCATGCCATCAATCGCTGATACATTTGTATTGATATAGCATACTCATGCTCAAAATCAATAAATAAATAAATAAAATATCTCAGATATAATAAATTCATCGATCTCAAATCCAACGATGCAAAATCAATGAGATAAAACCAACGGTAAAATAATATATATAATGATGATCATGTACAGGAATTCTTACCTTTACCGGTGACTGATCCAAGTACAAAAATCAATGTTCTTCTTTGATTTATGAATTTCTCTAACAAGATATTCCACTCGATATCATATGCAGACAATCATCTCTTCATAACCCTGATCAATATAAAAATCACATATATGGAGAAAATTACCGATAATTGATCTAATACATAAATCGAGGATCTCTCTTAGGATTAACCAAAATTAGGACTTGTCTATGTATCTGGATCCTCCACTGATCCATAATACTTCAAGAGAGAGAAAATCCATGAAGAGAGAGAAAATTTCTAGAGAGAGAAAGTAGAGAGAGAAAGTGGAGAGAGAAACCTTCGTATTCTTCCAATGAGGCACTCATGATCGAGATCATCAGAGGTCCTATCAGGGTGACTCAATATGAATCAAGTGTTACAAATTTCGAATAGGATCAAACTGGGATCAGATCTACCGCACGAATTTCGGAGCAATCTCAAATCATCTTATTTTCATCTTCAAGTTTATTCTAGGGTTCATGATGCAATCAGAGAGGAAGAAAAGATCCTAGAGAGACAAAATCCGTAAAGAGAGAATCTAGAGAGAGAAAATGTAGAGAGAGAAAGTAGAGAGAGGAGAGAGAGAAGAGAGAGAAAGGAGAGAAAAAGGAGAAGAAAAAATTCTCTCTTCTTCTTCTTTTTATTTTATTTTATTTTTATTTTTATTTTTCTCTTTCTCTTTTTCCTTTTTTTTTTCTTTTCTTTTTCTTTTTCCTTTTTCTTTTCTTTTTCTTTTTCCTTTTTCTTTTCTTTTCTTTTCTTCTTCTTCTTCCTTCTTCTTTTCTTCCCGCGGCCACCCTTGGCTGAAACAGGGGAAGACCGTGAGATCCCCCCTCGGTGGCTCGAGCTCCGACGGCTTGGTCGGAGATCCGGCAACGACGGCGATGGGGTTCGGCCGGCAGCGAAGAGGAGAACGGCGGCAAAAACAAGGAAAAATTCAGAAAATAGGGGATCCTTTTGCGACTGGTTTTTGGCAAAGACGGTGGCTGGCGGGGGGCTTTGGGCCAGGGAAGAAAGGGAAGAGGGAGAGGAAAAAGGGGAGGGGCTTACCTCGAGCTCCGGCAATGTCGTCAGCTCCAATTTCCGGCGAGCACAAGTACGGAAGACCTTGACTTCAACCGGAGAAAACAAGGAGAAAGGAGAGAGAGAACCGGTGATCACTATGGGTTGTTTAGGAGGGGGAGAGAGGGTTTTATAGAGGAGGAATTCATTTTTTACTCGGATTCCCCTCTCCTTTTCACGGTGGGAAGAAGACTCTCAACGGGAGTCTTCTTCCTCCCGATATCCTCTATTTTTTTTTTTTTTTTAATATTTGGGTTATTACAATATCAAAAAAAAAAAAAAGTGTATGCAAAGACAAGGTCGGCAGTGTTTTGTATTTGGATGTATTTTCATATGTTTACAGATAAGCTACTGACCAGATGGCAAGATACCTGGCTGAGTACATGGGGACTTTACTATAGCATTCTTCAACATATCTTTCATCTCAACTTTTATTTGATTTTCACGTATATGTTTATGTTTATATTAGTATTAGCAGGGCCATACATGCTAGGTTTTGTAAAATAAAATCATGTACGATATATAAGTACATGGTACGTGGTGGTCGGCAGACAACCTGTCAGCCTTTCAACCTCCGGACTGCAGCTGCCACACCTACTTCCTATATATATATATATATATGATTTCATAGGTTATTCATCCAGTCCTGTTTCCCACTCGCACCGCATGGTGCGGGCAAATGCGCGCTATGCTCGTCTAAATATCGGGCAGGTTTCTCCCATCGATCGTTTCTTTTAATATAACATTATGGAACGGAATTCATCCGCTATAACTTTTTGAAGGGGGTGCGAGGCCCGCCGGCTGGCCAGCGGGACTTTCTTTTGTCGCGATTCGTCTCGTCCTCTTTATTATATGAACTTTTTCAAAATAGTTCAAGGCTTTGCCGCCGAGACGACCGTTTCGCGCGAAACAGTGGGATGGGATTTGGAGAGAGGGGGGCCCATGCTTGTCCATTCACACCTGCTACATTGTAGAGGAATCACATGCAGCCAATGAGTGCTGCCGTGCTCTTTCGCACCCGCACCATCTGATTAGCATGTGCTGGGCTGATGGGACTCTGGACCTCCTGCGTACAAACAAGTGGGTGATGTCAACGAGCCAAGTGGTTATTTAGTCGGAGAAAATTAAAATTTAAAATTAAAATAAATATAAATAATTTTTATTTCAATCATTTGGTTGGGATAAATTTATTTTGATTTTAATATTAAAATAAAATAGAAATGATCTAATCTATTTAAAATTTAATTTTTATTTTTTTTTTAACTTTAAATTTCTATTTCGATTTCGATTATGAACTAAATATCCAGATAAATTTGATCATCCCAAATCCGATTGCGAACCAAAATTTTTTAAACTTTAATGTGTGCTCTCTTCTTTTGTTTCACCACCTTAGGATGCCTACAGTGGAGAGGATGTGTGGCCACTTAATCACTTCCGAGTAGGCCGGCAAGATGAGTGACTACATTACAGTGTGGAATTGGAAGAAATACCACAGTGGTATTTTGTGATAGTTAAATAGATGCGTCAAGATTATTGTAGTTGTTGTTATATTTTTTTTCCATAGCTTAGTCTACAACAATTATTATAGATAAATTTGCCTATTAATTGCTCGAAAATTGGGTGATAAAGACTCATTGGCTCCTTTTATACTCTATATGTCACGGCCCAGCCCATAGGGCTCTTGGGCTTAGCAAAATCTGGAGAGCCCAAAACAGAGCCCGACGGGAGGAGGAGGAAGACTCCTAACCGGAGTCTTCTTCCTCTTCGATTCTGGTGAAATCGGACCCATGGAGTCCGATTTAGAGTAGGATAGCTTCTCTATAAAAATCCCCTCTCCTTTCCTCTAAGGTTGGCCACAACAAGCACTGAATTTCTCCTTTTATTTTTTCGAATTTTTCCATTGAAGCCGCGGATATCATCATCGTGTTCATCTCAAATACTCGTCGGAGACCTCACCGGAGTCGGAGGTAAACCCATCTTCTCCTTCCTCTCTTCCTTCCCCTCCTTTCCATGGCCTCGTGCACCCTCGCCGGCTGTCGGGATCGTCGGAAAATCCATGAAAATAGTGAATCCTATTTTGCTCTGTTTCGGCCGGACCCTTTTCCTCTCTTTTCCGCCACCGACGTCGTTGGTTGCGGCGTCTCATCCCCGAGATCGGACCCTCATCCCTCTAACCCTCTTCCTGAAGGTCTTGGCCGTCGATGACCGGCCAATGATCGAAAAATAAAAAGAATAGGGACGGGTCCCCTATTTTTTTTCGAAAACCTTCTCCCGCCGGTCAAGTCTTGCCGCCGATGATTCCTTGCTCTCGGTTGTCGGCCGTCGCTGTCGGATCTCCGGCCATGCTGCCACTGTTGTCGGAGCCGAGCCACCCTCTAATCCTTCCCCTGTTTCGGCCCAAGGGAGGTTGCGGAAGAAAAGAAAAAAAGAAAGAAGAAGAAAGAAGAAAAAAAAGAAAAGAAAAGAAGGAAAAGAAAAAAAGAAAAAAAAAGAGAAAAAGAAAAAAAAGAAAGAAAAAATAAAAATAAAATAAAATAAAAGAAAAAAGAAGAGAGAGAATTCTCTTCTCTCTCCTTTCTCTTCCTCTTTCCTCTCTCCTCTCTCTACCTTCTCTCTCTATTTTCTCTCTCTAGATTCTCTCTCTATTTTCTCTCTCTAGATCTTTCTCTCTTTTTTGGAATTTTATCCTTCTAGAATCTTTTTTCTCTCTCTCTGATTTCATCACGGATCCTAGGATAAATTTGAAATAAAAATAAGATAATTTGAGATTGCTCCGAAATTCGTGCAGTAGATTTGATCCCAGCTCGATCTTATTCGAAATTTATAATATTTGATTCATATTGAGTCACCTTAATAGGATCTCTGATGATCTCGACCATGATTGCCTCATCGAAAGGATACGAAGATTCTCTCTCCACTTTCTCTCTCTACTTTCTCTCTAGAAATTTCTCTCTTCATGGATTTTCTCTCTCTAAAAGTCTTATGGAGCAGTGGAGGATCCTGATACATAAATAAATCCTAATTTTGGTTAATCTCGAGAGAAGTCCTCAATTTGTGTTATTAGGATGATTATCGGTAATTTTCTCCATATATGATTTTTATATTGATCAGGGTCATGAAGAGATGATTATCTGCATATATATCGAGTGGAATATTTTGTTAAAAAAATTCATAAATCAAAGAAGAACATTGATTTCTGTGTTTGGATCAGTCACCGGTAAAGGTAAGAATTTCTGTACATGATCATCATTATATATGTTATTTTACCGTTGGTTTTATCTCATTGATTTTGCATCATTGGATTTGAGATCGATGAATTTGTTATATCTGAGATACTGTTATTTATTTATGTGATTTTAAGTATGAGTATGCTATATCAATACATATGTATCAGCGATTGATGGCATGATTATATGTGTATGACATATTTATTACACTGCAAAATTTGAATTGATTAATGAAGTCAAATATTATAATTTCATGAAAATAAAAAGAAAGAGAAATATGGTTTGGACTGGTCTTGTCATGTGGAATAGCCTATCAGGAGCTTATGCTTGGGACAGCCCCCACAGGCTTATGTGTGGAAGAATCTGATCCGAGAAAGATCATGAAGAATTTGATCCGAGAAAGATCACGGCCATTTTGATCCGAGAAAGATCATGAATATTTCGATCCGAGGAAGATCACAGAAATCGATCCGAATAAAAGATTGTCGCATGATCCTGGTAGTCCAAAGCCAAAGCCAAAGTCAAAGCCAAAAAGAAAGGATTAAAGACGATGTGATAATAGAAGAAAATAGAAAGATAAGACATTAAATAATCGTTGAATAAAATTGTTTCACTTATTAACATATGATAATGCATCTCTTTTGATAAAACAGATAATCTATAAATGTTTGCAGTATTCTGGATAGTAAACATCGACTTTTATGTGTTATTGCTTATCTTTATTTTCAGATTATATTATTATATTGGTGTGATATGGAATTCTTACTGGACTGTAAAGCTCACCCTTCTTTATCTTTCTTTTCTTCTCAGAGTTACAAGATGTCCATGGTTGGCTATGGTATGGATTTGTGAGTGAGCGGATGCATAGATAGAGTACCGTTGATATCTGGTCAAAGGATTGAAGGAATGTTAATTGTAATTATGTAAGTTTTATGAATTATTATTGAAATTAAATATTATGGTTGATAAGGTTGTAATGATTTAATTTGGCCTTGCATATTCTTTAGGACTTGCTCTAAGAAGTGTACGGCCATCACGTATCCGATCCGGATGTTAGGTTCGGGTGTGACATTATAGCATGTTAAAATATTATGGATTGTCACGTGATCATCTAAAATCATACTTATACGATAGTATATACGTTATAAAGCTCGCTCAACTGTTACCCTTCTTTTCCCAGCTAGTCTCTCTCTCCAGGTTGGCAATGTACCATCAGCAGCACACTCCGGGGTAGGCTTAGGCTCCACCTGGCGTTCTTTTAGCCCCTTTTCCTGCTCTCCCTGTGATACTTTCCAGTGAAGCAGCTGATCCAGGAGACAAGCAACACATAGCCAACTTGATAAGACCTAACATTGAACCTCACATGAACTTGACACTCGTAGTTGCATATGGATCTTGCATAATTGAAACTAACTATGATTGAATGGAATGGATTAAATTCAGCTCAACAATAATTAATTATTAGCCAACACTCAAACTTGGTGCTCAATCTTAGATGCAAAGCCAACTCAAGCCAAATGTGGGTCAAGTTGGATCTGTACCCAACCTCATGCACTTGCATCCCAAAGTGAGACAGAGAGGGATCAGCTATCAACACCATGAAGACTAGTGCTAATGGACCATACTGAAATAAAGCTAGTGAGATCTGCCCTTACAAAATCTAGGTCAAATTCGTTGAAAGATGTGTAGCGTTCTCAAAATAGTCATAGCAAACAACAATAATCATGAAAATGTTAAAATTTTCTTAGAGCTAGATTTTGATTTTTATATCAGCTGTCTTTAAACACAGCTTGTTTCTTACCTTACTGTGATTTATGCCTGGTCAAAGTCTCCTCCAAATAGGAAACTATTACCTTAAGCGATATGTCTGGAGACCCAATAATTGTTGCATGACCCTGATTGCTGTGTAAATTAAATCCTTCAGAGATGGAACTGTTGAAAAATTTCCATAAAAAAAAAACTATTGCAACGGTGTCTGAATTGGGTGTCATTGCCACTGCCACAATCCCATAGTACGTGAAGTAGAGAAATGTGAAGAACATGTACCGCACGAACTTGGCGGCTGTTGAATTGAAATTATCATGCTATACACGAGTTTTAATCAAAAAAAAAAAAAAAAAATCATGCTATACACCAGTAACACATGTACCAGTGTCTGAAGCAACGTATATGGAATTCCAACATAAGATCTTTCGACCGTTGGAAACACGACAGCCCTCCGAGATAAAGTCTTTTAAAATCTTATACGTTTACCTGCGCATATGCATATGGTGAAGCAGAATACATCCCGGCCGGCAGTTTTCTCGCTAAAGAGTACCGTCCGTTCAACATCCAAGATAGGCTGCCCAGCTTGAGAATTAATTCTGTGCTCCAGTAAACGTGCATGACTGCAGAATATATTCACCCCATCGAGTTGAAGAGATCCTGCGTCGTGCTCCTGCAAATTTCACGGTCATGTAGTGGTGCTTTTCTCAGTACCAAATTAACATCGTAAATTTGACCAGAAGACTAGAGTTACATCAAAGTGGTTCCAGCAAAGATCCATTATCAATACGCTATAGAGCCAAGTCTCCAGAATCTATAACTGTTCTAAGGAATAACCGTATGGCATTGTATGATGGATTGCGCCAATATGACTTGTACTGCACATCCAGAATCCAACGATGCATTGAAAAATGCGAGCACTCTACCAGTATCACTCACTCAGGATAGGAGATCTCTGAACAGATTTGCTGCCCCATTAAAAACCCTGCCGCTTGATGGATATTGTCTTCAATGGGACTTGAATATTTTCCTAGGTGATCGTTTATCAATTATTGACCGTAGCATCTAAATAGCTGGCTTGGATGGAAGCACTCATTATTATTGGGGTTACGGGAACGTTGATGGAGCATAGCATAATGAGTACTGTGCTGAAATATATATGTAAGTTACCTACTTCTGAAAACAAGTTCTGCGCACGCTGAAAAGTTTATATATCTTATTACAGAGAGCCTAGAGAAGATTCAGATGAATGACTAGTTTGCAATCAGGCAGATGTTTATTTTAACAAAATCCGAATGCCTTTAGGGATGCATCCTTTTGCCTGAAATGATGCAATCCACTAATTGGTTTGTCATGCAGGTATTGTTTTTTTTTTTTTTTTTTTTTTTGACAAGAAAATTTACTGTAAATTTAATCGATACTCATTTCATCATTTATAAATAGGCAAAATGGTGAGGATATAGAAGTAGTATGAAAAATCTGGAGTTTCATTCTTTGCTGTTTCAAGAAGAGTAGTCCATTATTTTGTAATTGGTTTTTGGTTTATTTGATGCAGTTATGTTGGACAAGAGTAGAATGCTTGATTCTTCATAAGTTACACATGCATATGAAAAAGGTACTTTCATTGGTTTGCAGTAATAAATTAACATGTGCTCTGCTGTATCCTAGAGCTAGGATTCTTGAGAGTCATGGACAAAAGTAACTTGCTTGCGATAACACAATGTTGGTTCATGCACAGGAAAATTAAGGAATTTAATAGCAATCAACAATTGAATGTTTATACTTGTGTTATGGTAGAATGATATCTTGCAATTCAAATGATTTCTTGGTTCCTTCCTTTCTTCGGTTGCTTGTTGTTGATGGTGTATTTTGTCTGAGATTCATTTATGTTTATCACTAGTCATTCCAGGTTCCCAGTGCACATTATCTTCTCCGCTTACAAAAAATCCTTCGATGCTACATATTGGATCATATTAATTCTGCGATTTTTGTGATGCCTTTTTGTTTAAATTTCTTACACCCTGTTCTTTCGGTTCACTTTTCGTCCCCTCTTCATGGTCTTATGCCCCAGTATTCATACATGATGATTCTTGATGACTTCATAAGCTAGCTTCGCCAAGATATTCCATTGTGTAGCAGAATGACTACAGCCACAATATTTATTTCTTTTTTGACTGAAAGCAGAGGTAGCAGGATGCTAACCCATATTATTACTGATAAACAATATTTTTTTCATCTCTGTGGTCTCGAGGTTTTCACAGTTTCAAGACCCACAGCGTTTGCGGCATGGGCGTAAACTTCTGTCCATTCCTCTATCCCTACATTCTTATCATTTCAAAATTCTTATGTTAGGATTTGATATCTTAAAATTCGATCCACAGTAAGATCCGTGAGATCAAGATCCTCCCAAATGAAGTGCGGACGGAGAAGATACGTGCGAAAAAAATCGATATGAAATTTAGAATAGTGGAGGACCGCCGGTGGGGTGGCCACGCACAACGGTATGCGGCCCAAGCGCGGTGGAGCGTGGCCTAGGATCGGGCGCATAAGTGCGCAGGCCGACTCAGGCTCGAGCGCACGGGACATACGGGCCGGCCCAGGCTCGGGCGTGTGGGGCACGGCCTAGGCCCAGGCATGCGGGCGCGGCCCTGGGAGCTCTAGTCCGATCCACCATGGATTGGATGGTGCACAGGGAGATGAGTGGACCGAGGAAGCGTTTTCTTTCGATTTCTCGTGGTCCATCGTGAACCGTGCGGTGTTTTACGTACGTTTCTCGCGGTCGAAATAGGAGATGCTACAGGGGACCGCGGATCGATCCATGCCGGTCTACAGGAGATGCTAGTTTGTCGCAGAGCTGTGGGTGGTCGCCTTCAGAATCCTGCCGGCAGAGGCAACCCCATGACCGGAAGGTTTGTAGAGCTCTCAGAAGAGTAGAGTGAATTGAATGCTTCTTCCTCAAAAAGATTCTCTCGTTTCTTTTCCCTCCAGATTTCCCAACAAATGGCAGCCAGCCAATAACTGATCTCTGAGACGCATGCATGGTAGATTTTCGTTCTTCGATCTCCATCGCAACCAAAGATCATGGAAATTTGCTGGCCAATCTTTCAACTTCAGCCGTATTTTGATTGTGGAGCAGAAACTTTTTGTTAAGTGGGCATTTAGTGAACAAATGACTTACGGTGTCAGAGCTGCTTCCACAAAGTGATCCATCCTTTCCTCGCCAACCTATACCCTGTGTGAATTGTCTTCCATAGTTAGTGTCATCTCTCACGTTCAAATGGAATTAGGTGGTTGTCATTTGATTTTCTTTAATTTTACATTCTATAATATGTGATGAAAGTATTGCAGAGGAGTCCACGATTTGAATTTATTCGGAAGTTGCCTCATCTTCTGCCAGAGAAACACATCCAAAGTAGTTTTTGGAACTCCAAAAGATCATTTTCAATTCTTATTTTTGGCATGTGCCGGTATCTGTAAACACATTTTGAGAAAGTCCCGACATTATTAAGTTTCACAATAATTGTTAAAGAAAACATGTGGCACAAAAAAATTACGAGGCAAAAAAAAAAAAAACTGTTCGAGTTTGTTTCTTCTTTGGCGATCAGGTCATACGAGTACCCATCTGGATGCTTTCCAAGATCGCTGTAGTCCGATCTGAATCCTTTCTCAGACATATCATGGTCGATTGCAGGGAAATTTCATCATCTTCTTTGGAAGTTAAGCATTTTTATTGAGGACGCGAATAGGAAAGCAAATAGCACAGGGAATGCGACAACTACCGTGGCAACCACTCCCAGAAAGTTGTGCCTGAACCCGAAGTAACTCCTGACGAAATCTGCCACGACCACACCAGTATCGAGCTTATCCTGTACATCTCCAAACTGGGAAGCAACCAAACCGTACAGGGTCCACGAAACAGGGCATGCCCAATAATACCATCTCCACCAAACAGGAATTCTCTGCAAGATGAAGCAGCGACTTTAGTGGATATATACTTTTATAAAACACCTAACAAGAATCGACATCTCAGAGTCGGAACTTACAGGTCGTGGAATGATAAATCCAGAGAAAAGATTCCATATTGCATAGAAGGCAGTGGAAACTATTGAAGCAATGTTTTGGTTGGGGGTCAAGCCTACCGCCATCATTCCATAAAATGTGAAGTAAAGCAATGTGAAGTACATGAAGAACATGTACCAGAAGAATTTAGCTGCCGTCCATTCAAACGCAATCATTGCATATACTATTACACCATAAATCAAAGACTGGATCAAGATGTATGGAATTTCGATTGCAACCTGCAAGTCGCAAACGGTGGTTAGAGTCAAGGAGAAGGTAAGCGGCACCAGGTATATATGAGCCAGCTTTTATGACACATCCGAAAAAAGTTCCTTTTTTTTTTTTAACCTCAATTCTGAAAGCTCAGAAAGAGGATAGGCAAGGTGATGTAAAAAAAGTAAGTACCTGTCCAAATGCATATGGCAAGGCTGAATACATTCCAGCTGCTCTTTCTCTATAAAATACAGTTCGTTCGATAGCCACGACCGGCTGAACGGACGAAGCATTCTGCACCCCAAGGAAGAGAACGGCAGCATACATGGAACCCATTGCATTAAACAAATCCTGCTGACTATTCCTGCAATATAAAATAGTATAGGCACGCTGAGATCATTCCGGATCCAAAATAGAGTCAGAAAAGCCGGAGGGGGGCGCACTCGACATCTACCTTCTAGTGCCAAGGTCCCAGAAAATAGTCCCAAACCACAAGGCTATGATTGTTGTGAAGATGAACCTCACTGCAGTGTATGGAGGATTCCTCCAATATGATAGGTTCTGTTTCCATAGGTTAGCCATACATTGTGTGAAGAAGTTTTGCGAATACTGACTTGGGAAGTAAAGATCACTTGAACCAGGAGGTGGTGTACTTAATTCCTTTATCAAATTCTTGTTCCTCCTGAAATGGATTATGCAGATATAAGCAAAGACATGCTAGCTATATGGATTAGGAAAAAAGATTGAAGTAAAAGTTACTCACTGATACAGTTCAGAATTTTTGTATGCTTCGCTGAAATTAACCCCTAGTATCTCTTCTTGGGCCAACGTCGTCACTTCCAGCATCCATGTGGCAGGATTATAACCATCTTTTATCTTACTGACACCTTCAATTCCCTTGAGAAAATAAACCAAAAGATATTGTTAGTTGATCTGTTGTGCTGAATCATGCAAGGAACTAAAACGTTTTTTTGTGTCTCACCTCAAAATAACTAATAAGATGGCAAGAATGGCGCCCCAGTGGACCTACATATATCTCTTCTCCTCCTCGCTTCATCAGGAAGAGCTGCAATCAAATATAAAATATATCACAGTTGTGCCTCCTTGTACTTCAGTTTCTTAATACATACAGACCAATTAATTCTAGCATTCCCTCACCTCATCAAAAGCTTCAAATATGTCGATGCTAGGCTGGTGAATGGTGCACACGACTGTCCTCCCAGTGTCCACAGTGTTCCTTACAGTCCTCATAACAATTGCAGCAGCCCGTGCATCGAGTCCGGAGGTTGGTTCATCCATGGATATTATAGAGGGGTTAGCAACAAGCTCCACAGCAATCGTCAGCCTCTTTCGCTGCTCGGTCGATAGCCCATTCACTCCAGGTAATCCAACCAGTGCATCCCTCAATGATGTCAGCTCTACCAGCTCCATGACCTCTTCAATGAATATCTGTGATCAATAGTTTCACCAGTCACTCTATGCATTAACGAACTCAAAAGGAATGCAAGGATTAGGCTGTCATTTAATTAACCAACATTAATGAACTCAAAAGGAATGCAAGGATTAGGCTGTCATTTAGTTAACCAACCTTTCTTGTTGCAGAGTCAACCTCAGAAGGCAATCGAAGCCATGCAGAGTATACAAGAGACTCGTAGACTGTCACGTGCGGAGAGTGGATATCATTTTGTTCACAATATCCTGATACTCGAGCAAAAGTTTCTTGCTTCTTTGGGTAGCCAGATATGGTGATGTTTCCCTCTATATATCCACCTGTTTTTCTCCCAGCCAATACGTCCATCAATGTCGTCTTACCCGCTCCACTAACGCCCATTAGAGCTGTTAGCACTCCTGGCCTGAAAGACCCACTCACCCCCTTAAGGAGTTCCAATCGATCTTCTGTTACACCTTGTGCTTTCATTTCCTAAAAGTTCACCAAAAATTTTCAATCTTTTTGCAAGGATTTAGGTATGTCACTTTGATTAGTTTTACAAAGGTCTAGTACTGCTTATCATTTTTTTTTTTTTTTTTTTTGAGTGAACAGTGGAAATCCACTACAAATTTCACTAAGCTAATGAAATAAGAAATGGAGGTGGTTTGCTCCAAAATAATTTTTCTTTTTTTAAAAAAAGAGAGGATATATTGTCGTGATATTACCTGTGGCATGTCCACGGAGTATCTTATATCATCAAAGGTAATGGAAAGTGGTACAAATGGAAGGACCATTCCCTTCTTGTTCTGATTTGAATTAACCACTTCATTTGTGGAATTTGATGAGGTATTGCTCCTTCTCATCTCATCAGCACCATCTGCATACATGAAAATGACAATGAGATGAAATCTGTTGAGAGGAAGTTAATTAGCTTACGTTAAACATATTGACTAGACTTACTTCCGGATGCGAAATGATCTACAGAGTTCCTCCCTCTGGATGATGATTCTAATGCTTCCCCAGTTAAATTTGCATGTTTTTCCTTTAATGTCTCTTCCGATATAGCTGGCTGAGCTTTCCCAAATGCTGCAAACATTAGGCAATGTTCAGAGTAGAGTTCTCAATCTTAGATTTTTAAGCCATAATTTGTTAGATTTTGCATTTTTCCCACGAGATGTTATCATAAGATCTGGACTCACGCTTGAGATAGGTGAGAGCCACGGTGAAAAGAGCATTGAATAGCAATACGTATCCAATCAAGGCGCCAAAACCAATCCAGTACCATTTTGCCTCGGGAAAGACACCACGAGACTTTAAGACAAGCACTCCTAGTGTCTCATTCGATCCAAGAGACTGCAAAACAATATCGAGCACAGATATCAGCTATTCCTTCCTCAAATAATGCAATTTCTTGTAATATGAAGGCGATGCCCTTACATGGCTCCAACTTTTTCCTAGAAATTCATTTGTTGAGATTGCATTCTGTGCGTACATCAAGGGTGAGATCCAGTAACCCCATATCCACCATTTCTTCACATCCTCTGTCGAGAGAATAGAGATAGATATAGTCAACAAACTATCATTGCAGGCAGCTGAGACAGGAATGATATCTCTAACAGCTTGTAGTATGGCATCTAATATATAGAAGAAAGCAAGGCATAGGTGCATACCTCTCGACAGGATGAACCCACCCAGAACCAAAAGAATAAGCAGCGCAAAGGATCCAAAGGTATTTGCAACGATCATGTTCCTACCCAGTGCAGCAATGAACCGGAAGAGTGCTGATGCCATCTGATTGATTGCTAAGAGTAGCAGATACTGCTTAAATAGCCTGTTAAGGAGAAAAAGTACAACATTATTTTGAAGATCATAGAACAGAAAGATTCAGCTACAATGACCCAGCAACCTGAGACAGCATCAAAGTCAACCATCTTACCTTCCTACATTTGGATCAAATCCAATAACATAGTAAGTTGTGAACACCCAAACTCCAACTTCTGCAAGTGAAATTGGAATCTTTAAAATCCATGTTGGAATTGTATATGACCATGCCGGATAAAAGAGCAAATCTCTTTGTTTGAAGAAGACAGGAAGCTTCAGAATGGTCATCGCAAGCTCTGAGAACCCATTAAACATGATTGTGACTATTCCGAAGAAAAGTGCCCCCATATAAATTCCCCCATCAGTTACAGAGTCACGGTGCATGTTGGTGCGTAGGAAGATTGTCATTGTGATGAGAGCCATGATTATGAGCTGAAATTTGAAAATTACAAGATTTTAATTTGCTGAGTTTGAGCGTATCACTTCATTATTTTTGTGGATATGACTCACCTGAGTTGCCTTGAAGATATACACAAATGAATTTCGCTTCATCAGTAATAGTTCTCTTGCAAGGTTAGCTTTCAAAAGCTCCTCCTTGCTGACACCATAATTTGAGGTTGTCAGGGCAGCTGGGTGGTTCTTGCTCTTGTCATAGGGGATGGAAAGTTCATTTCCTATATCCTGCCCAACATGGAAAGACTGAAAGGCCTCTGCAAATTCCTTGACAGGCACATACCGGTAATTTTCATGGTGGCGTGCCCAATACTGCTGCTGATCTTTCCTCGAGGTCACCTTTGAGATTTAAACCAGAAAAAAGAGATTCGGCATACTATCTTCGTGATGATGAAATAAGAGTCCAACGGTACGAAATAAAGAAGTTTGTGGCTGAACAAGTGGTTGACTGAAATCATTTTTGTAGTTAACTTACCTCCTGTAAGAAGTCTGCAACACCCTTCCTTTCTGGGCATTTGAAGCCCATTGACTCGAAGAACTCGAGCACATGTTCACGAGGACCTTGATACACAACTTGTCCATCGGAGAGAAGAATGATGTCATCGAAGAGGTCATATGTCTCCGGAGCAGGCTGGAGCAAGGAAATAACAGCTGTTCCGCCAAGAATATGAATGGACTGCCTAAGTGAGTTAACTATCTGGAATGTTGTGGAGCTGTCTAGACCGGTTGATATCTCATCCATGAACAGAGCTTTTGCAGGTCCGACAAGCATCTCACCTATAGCATGCAAAATCAAACACCCAGAAGCCAGGCCCGGTAAATATGTGGATACAAGATAGGAACAAGTATAAAGCCTTGCTCAGAAGAATTTTAATCTTAGATGTTCATCTTATCGGTTGCTCTACCTGTTGTGACACGCTTCCTTTGGCCACCAGAGATACCTCTCAGCATTTCATCTCCTACCATAGTGCCGGCACAGATTTCCAATCCTAAGACCTACCATAATTTAAAGAAGCGAATGAAGAAATAATGAGTCTTGAGCATCTGAAATATTCAGTTCATCCTATAATGCAATTTGCAGCATGTACCTTTAATATATAATCTGTGACCACACTGCTTTTTTGTCCATCCATTGCAGCTGCCTGCACGAGTGAAATTCAGGGAAATTTCATTACCGACCTCCACTTTGTTCCATTTACTTCCAATTCAGATAGAAGATTATATTGGCGCTTGCCATGATTGAGATTTTAAAAGAGGATTCTAATTGAAAATATGAATCTCACCTTCATGAAGACATCAATATCAGGATCGGGCTTGATATTAGCTGCCTTCTCCCTTCTCGATAACTCAGTTAACATTTCTGTATAGTTTCGACAAAGATGATTCATTTGCATTCATTGAAAATTTGCAAAGATGTACAACTAATACCGTATTATAGTTTTGATCTTTCCTCTGAACTTACCATAACGAGATCCTACTCCTTGGCACCTTGCAGAGAAAGCTAAGGTTTCACGAACTGTCATCTCCCCTATGTGAAGATCATGTTGACTGATGTAGGCAGCTGTTCTTTGAGGAACAAACTCCTCCATTCCATGACCGTTGTAAGTCACCCTCCCTGAAACCTGTTTATTTTTGTACATGTAAAAGCAAAATTACTCCTTTATATTAGTTTGGCCTATTAAAGAGGAGGGTGGGGGTCTTATTTTGAAAGTAAGATAGATTCAAAATGGATAATCTTGACCTTCAGATCCGAGTCCAGCTTTCCAGCCAAGGCCAACAACAATGTGGTCTTTCCTGAGCCTGGGGGCCCTAACAGCAAAGTCATCCTGAAATTAAGAAGAATAGGAATGATAATGCATCAGATAGAAATGCTGCAATTGATCATTAGAGAGGAGGGGGAAAAAAACTAGAGTAATTCAACTCACTTTTTTTTTTTTTCTTTCTTTTTTTTTTTTTCCTGAGGGGTTATGGATGAAGTGAAACGCTTCCCCCAACTTTATTATTGAAAGGAAATTATTTACCGGTAACGAATTACATGAGAAAGAGAAAGGAGGGGGCGGTGGTGGTGGGTTACAATAGAAGTCCGAGACTGTAGCAATTTACACCAATGGGGACAATAGAGCTGAGAGCAACCTATGGCTATCCTTTATTTTCTTGTTTGCTGAAGCGGAGGATTAGACCACCCAACTTTTATGAAGAAACAGAGGATATAAGTAGTGAGGCAGGAATAATATACTCTCAGCAGGGCAAGTGGAGGTAAAAAGAGTTACAAACAGAGATAGAGGAAGCTAGTTCAGAACAAATAGGAGTGATGCTAGCAGAACAAAAGAAACTCTGCAGATGTTCAGTCACGAAGAGAATCAATCATAGCCCTTGCAGAAAATTAACAAGAAGGTCGGAAAGAGTCAGCAGCATTTTCATTGCCACAGAGATTAATATTTGTGGTCGTAGGAAACCAAACGATGCTTGTCAGGATTACATTGTTTATTTATTTTGAAGTTTACTTGTCAAGATAACAATATAAAATCAGGTGATGGAACTGCAAGTTTAAAGGTGAGTGCAACCTCTGGCAATCTAAAGATTTTCCTATATATTTATAAGTTGTCCCAAAGACTGAAAGCTCTTAGTAGTTGGTGCATGCCAGCCCCTTCTCATCATCAAGCGAATCTTCAACCATCTCACTTTCATATGGAAAAAAAAAAAAAAAACTCTCTTACCTTTGAGGCTTGATGATTCCACTGACATCATGTAGGATTGGCAAAGATCTCTTCCTACTCGGTAATATATGGAAGTAATTGGCAGCAGACTGGTTCAGGAGGATACGAGAATCAGAAGGATGTTATGGGCATAGAGGTATTAATTGAGAAACCGAACCGCTCTTTTGACGGTATATTTGAAATTCGTGAAGTACCTCAAGTACATTAACGATGGAATTCAGGATCGTCGGCAGTCCTCTGTTGCCCACATAAGTTTCTGCTTGGATGTTGAGGTGCTCGTAACGCACTTCAATTGTGGGGAGATCTAATCCAACACTGGAAACGAAAAGCGTATTAGAAATCCGTTGTCAATGAATTCGATGTAAAACAGTAAGGCGATCAAATTCTCACCGATCAATGCGATCTCTGAGCTTCAACAAGAACCTTTCATTGTCCTCCTCTGCAACTCTGACCAGTCTCTCCAGCAATGCGTTCCTCTCTTGCAACCCGAGTTTCTGGATGTCGACTTCTTTACTCTCTCCCTCAGCTAGAGTCCATATGCCCCTCCTCACTCGATCGTAGGTCGGCAATTTCTCCAGAGCAGCCCACTTCAGAGCCTCCTCATCATCCTCATCCCGCGAAGACCGGGAAAAGATGTCATCTCCACGCCTCCATATCGAACTGCTCCCGACTCTATATACATCACCGGCCTCCATCAAAGCCATCGAAAAATTAACAAGCACTGACTGATTCCTTTTAGCAGCCAGAAGAAGAGCAAAACCAAGGGAATGTAATGGCTTCCTTTTGCTTTTCTTTTAAGGCAGCAATCCCCGAAAACTCGAACAGAACTTGGGGAAGCTATGGCCTACAGGGATTATGAGGTCTTAAACTCGAATAGAACTTGGGGAAGCTATGGCCTACAGGGATTATGAGGTCTATAAGGACCCAAAGGGAGAACAAAGATATAAGCTTGTAAGTGGACGAGAGGGGGGATGGTTTATATAGATTTTGGCAAACACGGAGGCGAGAAGGGTGGCTTTGAGATGTTTGAAGTTCGAACGATGAAGAACTCTTTGAGAGTCGAGTTCTTTGCTATTTTTTCGACACCCTTTGAACGTTGTATGTTTTTTTTTTTTTTTTTTTTAAAGAAAGGTAATATTTATAAATTTGCTCTTTGCATTTTTTATCATAGTATTTCTAATGTGATCGTTGGGGGTATGCCGGAAAGGAAACTTTCGTGGCAAAGTAGTTGTCTTTCTTCTTTTAGAAGCCATTGTTGAGGGTGGAAACTGGAAAGTTTTAGGTTTGTATTTCTGAATGATAACATGGTATTCAAGAATTGTGGGGCTATTTTGGGCACTATGTTAGACAAAGGTGCAGGCCTTTTTCTCCTTCTTCTTCTTTTTTTTTTTTTTTAATATATAAAAATGATACAAGCCATCCTAACCTTCTAAAAAGGTTTTTTTTTAAATATTTTTTTTGTGCTTGTAATCTATGAAGATCATCGGACTCAATATGGATTATTTTGACTACTACGGATATGATTTAGGAGCAAAATAGCCACATCGGGAAGCCGAGTTACAAGTTAAATTCTGAAGATGATAATTTGATCATACGATATCCAATTTTTATGATTTTTTTTTAAAAAAAAGATAATTTTTTCAGATTTAAAATGTGACACCATCCCTTTAAAGGAGGCGACGTTCCTAGCAATTGAGTCTAAATTTCTTTGTCCAAGGTCCGAAACAAACCGATCAAACCATTTTTTTTTTTCAGATAAGATTTTGACCACATATAGTTTTTAATTCAAGAAAAATCCGATACAATGACAGAAGATCGAATTGATGCAGAAGTTAAAGATCTATCTCCTAAAGAATTTTAGTTTCTTTTTTTAAAAAATATTTTTATTACACACTTTTTTTTTAGATAAAATATATAGTCCCACTAGAAGTAGGAAGTTCAATCCGAGTTGAATTGTTTAGAGGTAGAAGTTTATCTAGAAGTTATAAAGAGGAATCCGTTCTCAGATTTATAAGTATAGATCTCACTATTATAAATAGAATATATGTACCTCCATTTATATGGGATGGAGAACTATTGGGACAAGTCAATCAACCCCTAACTTCGACTCTACATCGGCCGCATAAATATGTTATGCCGACTCATCGACTCACAATCAACTGATCGACCTATAATCAGCTATTATCAACCATTAGCTAACAACTTGGTTAACTTCCAACTGAAGACCATCGGCATATAAGAGTTATCAGTCGATGCACATTCGGATCTTCTATTAACTTATCAGTATTACCGATATACAGTCAGCCTGTCTGCTCAATATACACTAACCATTATGAATGATTATCGACTACGTGTTACAGCTATTAATGAAAATAAATAACCCACTAACTCCATGATTATGATCCGATAATTTAGCACCATAAAAAGCGAGACCACGTGCTCGACGGTTACATCAGAATCATCTAAAAAAGGGAAGGTAAACAAGTAGTATCGGTAAGACAATTCTAGGCCAAGACTCTGCCACTCTCAATATTCTTATTAGCTGTTCACCAACCCCCCTCTGACTTAAGCATCGGAGGGTCTCCACCGGACATAACTCTGGTTTGTGAGGACTTTATCTTGCAGGTACTCTTCACTGGTGACAGATGACAGAGAGTTGGTCGTAATAGATTGGCACATCAAAAAGGGAGAGACTATAGTTAATCATGTCGAGAACTAGAGCTCAGCATTCGACTGGATCGGTGAGGCAGTCTTTCCGTCGGAAAGATATTCCTCCCCCACCTCCAGTGGCAGAGCCCAGTTCCTCACGTCCTGTGGTTACCACGGACGTATAGATTGCTGCACTTATATAGCAAATAAAAATTTTGACAGAGGTGGTTTAAAGCTTCCAACAGCAGTAGCAGCCGTCAGTGGAGCAACCGATGGCTCAGTCGATCCCATCTAGGCACAGCCACCGTCCTCTGCGGTGCTCATCCTCCTCATCTCCGAAATGACTGTCTCGACACTCCCACCGAAACGGACAACCACATTTTCGGTACTCTCACCATGCCATCCACCATTTGCGGTGTTCTTCCTCTCCTTCTCATGCACACAGTATCAAGAAGGAGAAACGACTACGGATGCCTTCTGCTTCTCTTTCTTCGAACTCTTTAGGGGGTTCCACCCCCAGAGTTTTTCAGCAACGACGGTTTGACGACTATGAATGCAAGTTTCGAGAAATTGATCGTCAGCTTGCCCGACTTCAAGTGGAAGGTCGGAAGTCTTCCAATGACTACGACTTTCACACTGTCCAGCCTCTCTCTCAGCGCATCTTGGATGAATCGATTCTCTCTCGATTCAAGATACCACAAATGGAGTCATGCGCTGGCTCCACCAACCTGATTGACCACTTGGAGAGCTATAAGGCTCTCATGATGATCCAGGGGCAACTGATGCCCTCTTATGCATTGACTTCCTGGCAACTCTTCGGAAGGCTGCTCGAACTTGATATTCTGAGCTTCAGTTGGGGAGCATTAACTCTTTTGAGCAGCTCGAACATTCTTTTGTGACCCACTTCAGCACAAGCTGAAGGCCACCACGGACATCCGACAGTCTCTTCTCAATCAAGCAAGATGAGACAGAGACATTGAGAGACTTTGTGGCTCGTTTCAATACAGCCACACTTGAAGTTAGAGACTTCAATGAAGATATGGCTATATCGACCATGAAAAGAGGTCCGAGGAGATCCAGATTTACTTACTCTCTCGATAAAACTCTCCCCCGAACCTATGCTGAACTTCTGGAGCATGCGTATAAGTATGTTCGCATAGATGAAGCTACTTCTGACCGATGCCAAATAGATGAAAAAGGTCAGAAGAAGAAACAAAAGAAAAGTGAAGCTTCGACCGAATCAAGTAGGCCGACTGTCAACAAAAGAGCTTCACCTCGACGACAGAGTCCAAAGTCGAACAACTACGGCAGGTATAACTCCACTCCTCTCTCTACTCTCCGTGCGCAGATCCTGATGGAGATCGAAAGAGAGAAGTACTTATGATACCCTCCACCAATGAAAGTACCATCGAGGAGTCGAGATAGAAAGAAGTACTATTGATTCCATCGTGATCATGATCACGATATCGAACAGTGCATCCAGCTTAGGGATGAGATGGAAGTCCTGATCCGATGAGGCTACCTCGAAAAGTTTCAAAGGGATCAGCCGACTCAATCTCCTGCTGACCGACAATCTCAGTCACAAATTGAGGAGACTATCAACAATCGACCGACTGTAGGAGTAATCAACATGATCTCTGGATGACCAAACTGGGGGGCAACTTTCGAAGAAGAGTCAGCGAAAAAATGATGACTCGATAATATAATAACTTTTTCAGAAGAAGATGTTTCGAGAATTCAAACTTCCCATGATGATGCTGTCGTTGTCTCAGCAACGATAGCTAATTATGATGTAAAAAAAAATTTTAATGGATAATGAAAGCTCTATGGATGTTTTGTTTTACTCAATTTTCTCTCGAATACGACTACCGACTGATCGACTTAGAAGTATCTCGATACCATTGGTTGGTTTCACAGGAGATGCAGTCACTGTAGAGGGAGAAATCATTCTCCCATTAACCACAGAAACTGAACCACAATAGAGTATTGTTCTCATGATATTCACGATTGTCTGAGTTTTCTCGACTTATAATGCTATACTCAGACGATCTAGACTGAATGTTCTGAGAATAATAGTCTCGACTTATTATCTACTAGTCTGATTCCCGATAAGAAATGGAGTTAGAGAGATGCGTGGTGATCAACAACTTGTCCGACGCTGCTTCCTAATTTTTACACAAAATAATCAACCCAAAGATTCTTTGTCCGTCGATAAATTAGAGTAAAGAAAAAATGAAGAGATGAGTGAACCAGCCGAACAACTGGTTTCTATCCCATTAAAAGAAGAAGATCTTGAGAAGATGGTCCAAATTGGATCGCAGCTGTCTAATCCAGAGCGGCAGCAACTAATAAATCTACTCAAGATAAATGCTGATATTTTTACTTGATCAGCTATTGATATGCCAGGCATTCCTCCAGAAGTAATAACCCATTGGTTAAATATTGATCCAAAGGTTAAGCCGGTGAGACAAAAAAGAGGCCTTTTGCTCCTGAAAGACAGAAGATCATCGACGAAGAGGTCGACAAGTTCCTCACAACTGGCTTCATCAGAAAAGTTACTTATCCTGATTGGCTCACCACTATAGTGATGGTGAGAAAGACCAATGAAAAATAGAGAATCTGCATCGACTACATAAATTTGAATGAAGCTTGTCTGAAGGATAGTTTTTCTTTGTCAAAAATTGATCAACTAGTTGATGTGACTTCGGAGCACCGACTCATGAGTTTCATGGATGCCTTTGCAGGCTACAATCAGATTCGGATGGCACCCGAAGACGAGGAGCACATAGCCTTCATAACTGACAAAGGCATTTACTGCTATAAAGTAATACTTTTCAGTTTAAAAAATGCTGGAGCCATATATCAACGGCTAGTCAATAAAATCTTTAAGACACAGATCGAGCGAAATATGAAAGTGTATGTGGATGATATGCTGGTGAAGAGTCCTCAAACTACTGACCATATTCAGGATCTGAAAGAAACCTTCAGCACACTTTGACGATATCAGATAAAGCTGAACCCGACAAAGTGTGTGTTCGGAGTAACTTTTGAAAAATTTTTAGAATTTCTTATGTCTCAATGAGGAATTGAGGTCAATCTCGAGAAAATAAAGTCTATTATCAATATGAAGCATCTTAGTTTCAAAAAAAAGATATAGCAGCTCAACAGAAGGATCGCCGCACTCAACTGATTCATATCAAGATTGGCAGAAAGATGCTTGTCTTTCTTCAAGACCTTGAGACAATCAAACGACTTCATATGGTCAGACGAGTGTCGACAATCCTTCGAAGACCTAACAAGATATTTGACATTTTCATCGCTGCTTACAAAGCCAAAGGTCGAAGAAACTTTGTATCTCCACTTGGCGACATCGATGGAAGCAGTTAGTTCGGTGTTTGTCCAAAGGATAAAAATTAAATTCAACGATCAATCTACTATACTAGCAAGGTGCTTCATAATGTTAAAGTGAGATATTCACGAGCGGAGAAGATGATCTACGCTCTGATCATATCATCACAGCGACTTCGTCTATACTTCCAAGCATATTCTATTGTTGTCCTGACAGATCAGTCGTTGAAGGTAATCTTGCATCGACCTGATACATTGGGTCAAATGGCAAAATGGATGATAAAACTCGATGAATTTGATATACAATATCGCTCACATCCATCAATGAAGGCATAAGTTTTAGTCGATTTTGTCGTCGAATGTACAATACCTGATAATAAATCTGAAGATGAAGCTGATCACAAAATAAAGCAGGCCACGACTCCTGAACCCGACTTGACATCGGTATGGGTGCTACATATTGATGGAGCATCTAATGCACAAGGCAGTGGAGCTGGTCTCATCCTCATAAATTTTGAAGGGGTTATAACAGAATAAGCCCTTCGATTCAATTTCAATGCTTCGAATAACCAAGCCGAATATGAAGCACTCTTAGCCAGCTTAAAAATTACCAAAAAACTTGATATCGACGATCTGAAGGTCTTCACCGATTCACAATAAATTGCTGGACAGATTAAGGGCGAGTTTGAAGTCCGAAACTCAATTATGATGAAGTATCTTCAGAAGATAAAAATCTAACTTCAATATTAAAGTATTTTGAAATCTTTCACATCCTAAGGATAGAGAATATTCGAGCCGACGTACTTTCGTGACTCGCAACCTCTTCTTTCAACTCACTGGGTCGGATATTCATCGAATATCTTGAACAGCTGTGTATCGATAAAGTTGAGAAAGTGTTACAAATTATTGATGAACCAAGCTGGATGGATCTGATCGTTCAGTACTTGACTGATGGTGCTCTTCCTCTGGATCCCTCAGAAGCTAAACGACTTAGATGGATGGCCTCTCAATATATTTTAATGAATGATCATCTAAACAAAAGATCGTTCTCTCTTCTCTTACTGAAGTGTTTGGAGCCAACAAATACCGACTATGCACTCAGGGAGGTCCATGAAAGGATTTGTGAAAATTACTTGAAGGGTAAATCTCAAGCTTACAAGATTCTACGATAAGGATATTATTGGTCCACCATGAAAAAAGATGCAGCTGAACTTGTTCGGAGGTGTGAACCATATCGAAAATACGTAAATATACAATACCAACCGACAAGTCAGTTGACATCGATTATTGTGCCATGGCCCTTCGCACAATAGGGGATTGACATACTTGATCCTTTCTCTCCGGTATTTGGTCAGAGAAAGTTTATAGTAGTCACTATCGATTACTTCACCAAATGAGTGGAAGCTGAATCTCTGGCACAAATTACTGAGAGTAAGATGGAATACTTCATTCAGAAATAAATTATATGCAGATTCAGTTTACCACACACTATCATCACAGACAATAATCGATAATTCGACAATCAAAATTTTAAAGAGTTTTATGCGAAATTTCATATTACGCACAAACTTACATTAATCGACCATCCACAATCCAACGAAGAGATGGAGGTAACCAACTGAATGATTCTACATGGACTCAAAACTAGACTGAATGAAGCTAAAGGCCTCTGGATAGAAGAACTATATCTGATCTTATGGGCATACCGAATGACTCCTCAAATACCAACGAGAGAATCACCATTTAATCTATCTTATGGAACAGAAGCGATGATCCCACTTGAGATCGGATTACCATCAGCAAAAATAGAACAATATTGTGAATCGAGCAACTCAAAATATCGGAGAGCCGATTTAGATCTACTTTCAAAAATCCGACAGCAAGCTTAAGTTTGGATGGCAGCCTATCGACGAAGGTAGCCCGATATTATAATTCAAAATTAAATCAAAGGTATTCCGTCATGGAGATCTGATCCTACGAAAAGCAAAAGCCTCATGACCTCTTGACTAGAAAAAATTATCTCCGAACTAGGAAGGACCTTACAGGATAACTGAAACACTTAGACCAGGCGCATATCGGTTGGAAATCCTTGAGGGGTCAACTATTCTCCGAATATAAAATGCTGACAACTTAAAAATATATTATCAATAAAGTTGTCCGTATGTACATTATTTGGAATGAAACATTGAACGTCAGAATCACAAGTTTCAATAAACTACAGTGGTAATAGACCGACAGATGGACTGTCAATTTTGATCGACTATATTTCGATTTTTCACTGTAAAAACTGACGTATCGACTATATTTTGACTTTCACTGTAAAAGTCAAAATACCAATTGTATCTCGGTATCGAAAATATCTCGACTTTTCATTGTAAAAGTTGACCTTAGTCGAATGACTATTATACCGACTTAGTCTTAACTAAGTGGAATGCTATACCAATATGACCCATGTTGAATTAAAATTATATTGACTCGACTATAGTCGGTCGAAGGATATTCGGCTTGCCACTGATTATCAAATAATCTGACGTACTAACCCCGACTAAGGTCGGTCGAAGGATATTCGATTTATTATCGCTTATCCTAATACTTAAATATGTCAATGGATGTTCGACTAACAAAGGAATGCTATAATCACTATCAGATGTTCGACTTGTCGATTGATATTCGGTAATTGAAAAATAATACTACAACATTGCAGATATACAAAGAAAGAGTCTATACTTGAAAATTTTTTCATTCATTCATTGAAAAGAAAGTTACAAAATTAGATCGAAGTCCGATTATAAAATTTTGAGTACAAAAAAGAAAATAAAAATTACACCGATCATCAGTCGCGATCTCCATCTCTTTGCTTCGATATAGCATCTGAGACTTGAATAACTTCTGGTGCTATCAGTGCTCCATCTTCGGTCAGTGCGGCTTCTTCAGCAGCTTCATCTTTTAGGACGGAGGGATGATGCTGCTCAAGTCAAGACCTAGGTATAATTTTTTGACCGCATCTCGATCGTCCTCGTACCTGACGTAGTAGGAGGTGAACCCACTTCGAGGATCTCTTCCTTGAACTTTTCAGAATTTTTGAAGTTCTCGATGGCATGGTTCAGAGCCTCCCTTGCTGACTCTGCTTCCGCTCTTGCAGCTCTGCATCAGCTTCTGTGGAAGCTGATTCATCATCGGCCAGTGCCAATCTTTCCAAGGTGGCCTAATTCTTCCACGTTCGGCTTCGAGTTTGATGATGACCCATCCCTCTCCCTTCGAAGTCGATGAATAGAATGCTTCTTGCTTTTGATCCTCGTCTCAAGAGACAAGATGTCTTGGCGAGCTGACTCAAGTTTGGCTCCAGAAGATTGAAGGTCGGCGGTTAGACGAGAGACTTCCTCCGAAGCTTCGCCTCCCATTCGGTCACCGCTCAAAGTTGTTCAAGGACAGCCACTTCTCAGCATTGGCAGCCGCCACTTTGTCCATCCATGTCCGAGGAAGTCGGCAACCTTCCGGTAGCCACCTCCATGTCGAACATGTCGTGTGCTAACTGCAAGCAGAAGATAAGTCAGATCAAATCAAAAAAAAAAAAAAGATGGTGCAAAGAAAAACTTACCCCGAGCATCAATGGATAGAAAGAGGAGAACATCTCGATGACAGTTCTATTCTTTCTTTTCTCCTGATCAGCCAGGAGAAGAGCAGCTTCGATGAGTCACTTGGCCAATATGGATTGGCCAAGGCTGACTCATCTTCAGAAACTCTGATGTCCAAATGAACAGTGTAACCCATCGATGATCCATCATCTGTCAAAGTCGTCGGTGCCTTTTTTTGGTCTCCTATCGGCAGCCTTGCACTTGAAAATATGGGAAAATCAGAGATCGACTGCGCCCGAGAGGGTTCCACTAGAGGAACCATCGGTGCAGCCGTTGATTGGTCTGGCTCGGCTGCGACTTCCACCTCGACCCGAACCTCAGTTGGTGGAACTACCGATGGTGCTACAATAGCTCCATCTTTTTCTGCCACCCCACCCTCAACGGATGGCACTTCAGGTAGTGCTGTTGGGGCCGACAGTGCCAAAATTGGCTCAGGAATCGATGTCGATGGTACGTCAGATTTTCTTGCTGATGAAATAGGAGTCCAACCCTTCTTCGATGGTCGGGGGGTCCAGCTTCGGATGCTGTCCTCTTCTTGACAGCATGCTTACGAGAATCGACGGTCGATACTCGCACCCTCAGTTGCATAGCTACAATCAAAATAAGAAAGTTAGTACAATTTAGAAATAAATAAAAAAAAATAAAAGTGATCAACTAGGCTATACCTAAGGTGGTGACTGAACTAAGGCCAGCATCGTAGAGAGCTTGTTCGATCATCAGCTCTCTCTACGGTGGGATCGTCATGTCCTTCAATCAGTGGAAGTCTTCTCGATCATCGACCTCCACCTGATTGTTCTCATTGGGGTCGGTCCTTGGATCACCCTAGCGTGAAGGAAAGCCCCAGGGAAGAAGAGAAGCAACAAAAAAGAATTATTCTTCCATTCGTGAATAGACGATAGAAGACCGATAATGAAGGAAAGATCTTTTTTGGGTTGAAGAGCCACCAACCCTTGGCCTTAGGATGGAGATGAAGAATAAAGAAGGTACGAAAAAGAAAAGGATGAGGCTCGATCGATATTAATCGACACAACAAAGCAAAGCTAACTATAAGCCGGACTGAGTTCGGTGCCAACTGGGGGGCAAAGATCATAATAGTCGAGCAAATTTCGGATGAACTCTGGAATCAAAAATCGAAGATCCGTCCGAAGGTCTTCGACATAGAAGGTCACCTGGCCTGGAGGAAGAGAGTTTACCTGATCATCGACGCTAGTGCAAAGAGTTGATACTGCTCTGGGATATGATACTGCTCCCGGAGCCATTCAACATTAGGTTCAGATAGTGAAAAAACCTTCACTTTCGGACCCGATGGAGAGTCATCGGTCGGATTCTCTGACCGACTATCCGAAGAAGAAGAAGCCCTAGCCATGGAAAAAGAAGACTAGAGAGAACTAAAAAAGGAGATGGACCTAAGAAGGAAGGACAAAAACACTTAACCTGAAAGCTAAAAACAAAAAGATGGAGAAAGAACCCTGAAATCTTCTGGTGCTGGGGCGACCTTCCGGCAGAGTTTCTGTAGCAGAGGATGAAGACAAAATGTAAAGTAAAAGTTTGACGAAAGTGACCTTATATATATAGGATCCCTCAACGGTCAGGATGGAAGTGATCAAATTAGAGTCTCATCAGATGACGGCATGTGACAACATCCGGACCGACCATTGATCGGATGGTTTGACGCACCTGCTCCTGATCGTGCCACCTCACTGTCATTCGCATGAACAGCTTCGATCCAATGACATTCGGACATATGACCAAAATCTACTAGTCAGAATCATATCGTTCGGCATCGAATTATCTTCTTGAAATAATGTTCGATACTAAATTCAATACTAAATTATCATGTCGACATGATAGTTCAATAATGATTTTACAGTCATCGAAATGATAAAACAGTCGAAGAACTCTCGACTAGCAGTCAAGTCGGGGCTCGAGGCAGTACATAACGATTCTTTTCGTCCAATATGATAGATCACGTGATAATATACACGTCAGACCACTTTGGACATGGGAGTGGGGGGCAACTGTTGGGATAAATCAACCAACCCCTGACTTTGACTTTACATCGACTGCATAAATATGTTATGCCGACTCATTGACTCACAATCGACTGATCGACCTATAGTCGGCTATTATCAACCATCTGCCAACAATTTGGTTAACTCCTGACTGAAGACTATCGGCATATCAGAGTTATCAGTCGATGCACATTCGGATCTTCTACTGATTTATCAGTATTATCGACATACAGTTGGTCTGTCTGCTCAACGTATCCTAACTATTATGAATGATTATCGACTACGTGTTTGGCTATTAATGAAAATAAATAACCCATTAACTTCACGATTATGGTCCAATAATTTAGCATCATAAAAAATGAGACCACGTGCTCGACGGTTACATCAGAATCATGTATAAAAGAGGAGATAAACGAGCAGTACAGATAAGGCAATTCTGGGCCAAGACTCTGCCACTCTCAATATTCTTATTAGCTGTTCACCAACTTTCTCTCTAACTTAAGTATCGGGGGCCTCCGCCAGACACAATTCTGGTCTGTGAGGACTTTGTCTTGCAGGTGCTCTTCATCGGTGACAGACGACAGGAAGTTGGCCGCAACAAGAACCAAAAAAATAAAAAAAAAAAAAGAGAGAACTTTTACTTTTATTATTTTTCCATCTTTTTAAATTTTTTTTGAGAGATCCAAGTTGAGTGGATGAAGAAAATTTTTCTCCTTCCTGATTGGATTAATTCTATATCAGAGCGTCGGTCCTCTACATCTTTGGGGGGCTTTAATTTATGGTTCAAACATGGGGTAATATAAGTAATCAGGAGAAAAGTATTCATACTTGAAGCATATTGAAGGACAAAGGCAAATATGACTGCTAGTTCTATCTCGATAGATGATGAGATGAAACTATATCTCACACAATTAGAAGAGAAGATTATCTAACTCACTGAAGTTGTGCCTCAATTTACAACACCTTCAATACAAGCATCAACAACTCCTATTGCAAAGTTGTCTCCTACATTTGAAGATGAAGATCCTCCATCTAGTGAGGATGAATTACCTAGAGGTATATAAAATCTTTCTCTTCAATCATTTAAAGTTGAAGTTTGAATCGAGATCCCTGTATACGAAGGGACAATTGATATAGAAAAGCTAAATAATTGACTAGACCAATTAGAGATCTATTTTACTATCTATTTATATTCTAGTATTTAGAAGGTAGTTTTTGCTTGTCTCAAGCCTTTTAGCCATGCTATTATATGGTGAAATTTGTACATCAGAAATATTGGCATTTCTAATTAGACGTGAAGTAAATTCAAGGATATAATCAAAAAGTAATTTTTTTTAATCAGTCATAAAGAGGATGAATAGATCAAGTGGCAGTACCTACGATAGGAGTATTATCAATATATTCAGAACTATACCACCAAATTCCACAAACAAGCAATCTCTCTTAGGATCTCCATTGATGATTATACAATTCTCATGAACTATATCAAAGTTCTCTATGAGAACATTCGAAAGGAGCTAAAGCTCTTTACAAATGAAGATATTAGCGAAGCTAGCGTGAAAGCATAAAGCTTGAGGAGAAGAATCAGCCCTAAGAAGATAAAAAGGATAAAAAGTACTTCAACATGACTTAAAAAATTATTATGATCACTACAACCTTTGAGGATATACTGTAGAGAAGTGTTGGAAGCTTCATCCTAAATTGAAGCTGAAGTGGAAGAAGCCAAAGAATGATGATTTCGAGAAGAAAGGAAAGGCAGTTTTTAATGCTATAGTGGTTGAGGAGCTGTCCGAACTCTGACAAGTAGACTCCAAATTGAGCTTGAAGGTGAGGAAATCTAAGACAGTAATTGAGACAGAGTTAGAGACGCGAAAGAAACTCTTCCTCTTGAAGATCCAAGTCACACAGAGCATCAATGAGGTTATTATAGAACTTGAAAACTAGAAGAACCTCTTCTTTGAAAATTTGGTTCAAAAGTTAGGGTTGCAGACAAAGCCTCATCCATGTTCTTACCTTTTTGGTTGGATTTAGAAGGATGTCGAGTTGAAGATTACTATGCAATGTATCTTCAAGTTCACCATCACTGACAGGTATGTTGACGAGGTAACTTATAAAATGGATCCTTTAGATATTCACTAGGTTATCCTTGGGAACTCATACTTGTGAGATCGAGACGTAGTCTTTCATAGATGATAGAGAAAGTATTTTCTCATAAAAGACAGGAAAGAGTTCCTAAACAATCTCTTCAAAATATAAGGATTCATAGATCTTATGATTATTGCCTAGGCAAAATGATTTGTTAATACATATAGCAAGTTCGTACTGACGGTATGAGAAGCCGATACTAATCATGAGTAACCAAGTTCTTGTTCTTTAGTTCCATCGATCGATCAATAGAAATCAAAATCGAGACCAAGCAAGAGTCCTGTAGTCATCATCAATGAGGAAGGATGGCAAGGAACATCATACCATGAAGTCGAGCAAACCAAGTGGTTTGCTAAGACTCGAGAGTAAAGAAGAGCAAGGCTAGAAACAATTTTTGAGCAAAGTCAGGTGGTTCCATAAGATAGAAAAGCAGATATTTTTTCACTTTCAATTCTGATTTAGCAAAAATTAAATCCCTTAAATAGGGGAAACCCTGATCCAAAAGGATTATCAAATTTGATATAGACTATTTTAGCGACTACAAATAATGCTAGATAGAATCTAAGAGCGAGATCCATCAAATTGAAAAGTCGAGTCACAAACCAAAATTTTAAAGGTCATAACTTGATCGTACGATATTTAATTTTAATAATCTTTTTTTGTTTATCCAAAAAAAAGTTTGATAATTTTTAGAAATCTACAATGCGATGCTATCCTATAATAAGAGTGATGCCTCTAGCAATGGATTCCAAATTCCTTCGGTTGAGGCTCGAAATAGGTTAGTCAAATTGAATTTTTTTTTTAAATAAGATTTTGATTAAGCGTAACTTCCAATCTTAGAAGAATCTGATGGAACAACAGAAAGTAGAATTGATGTCTATCAGCACACACTCATTCCAACCCAACGTTCTATTTTGGCTTGCACTCTTATTTGGCTCTTTTCTATGTTTAGCAAGTCAACACATATTCATATTTGGCTGGCACTCCTATTTGGTCTTTCTCCTTATTTAGCTATTCTACATTTGGTTTCTCTTTACTTAGTATGTAATCGAGATATTCCTTCTTCTTGTAATTGCTACAATAGCTAGACCTTGTAATCTATATATACTCCTATTGGAGAACAATGAAATGCAAGAATCAAAAATTATCCTCAATAAAGATATTACCTTCTTTATGATATCAGAGCCTTGAAGCTCCAACGAGCATCTCTTCTTCTTCCTCCTTCTGTGCTCTCTCATGGCCACCAGTTCATCTATCTCCACCTCCTCCAAACCCTCTTCTCCTCCTCCACCCAACACAACGACCCCTCTTACCTTTCCATCGGCACAGCATTTTCTTTCTATCAAATTAAATGCATCTAATTTTTTGATCTGGAGAAAGCAAATTACTCCCTTCTTAAAGGGTCAAGGCCTGTTTGGGTTCCTTGATGGCTCTCACCCACAGCCCACCGATCCGATTGCGCTACTGCTTGGCAACAACAAGATGCCCAACTCGTAAGCCTTCTTGTTGCTTCACTATCTGAAGATTTGGTTCCTCTTCTTCTTGACAAAGAAACTAATTTTGAGTGCTGGACCACTCTTCATGAAGCCTTTGGTTCAGCATCTCCTACCAGGCTCATGTCTCTGCATCTAGAGTTGCAGAATCTACATCAAAAATCAGATGAGACCGTCACCTCTCTGCTCCGACGTGCCAAAGCTGTAGCTGATGAACATGCTGCCTCTGGTAATGCCCTCAAGCCAACCGAATTTAATCTTCATGTATTGCGTGCTCTATGTGATGATCTACAAGATGCGGTCCCTGCATTCTCAACCGACACACCCCTCTGACATACACTGAACTTCATGGGCTGTTACTTAGCCATGAAAGCATGCGGGCATTTAGAAAATTAACTGTTGCTGATGCCACTCCTACCAATCCTACCGTCAATACTGCTCAACGGTTCGTCCTTTCTTCTAATGACCCTAGGCCCTCTATTGGCCGTGGCTTTACTCGAGGTCGTGGAGGACGTGGCAAGTTTGTCGAGGTCGTGGTCGTTCTGGTCCACCTGGTGGCCGTGGTTCTCAATGGTGTTCGTTTTGCAATCGTAACAACCACTCTAATGCCACCTGCTTCTATCGCCCTCAGCAACCATATCCATACTTTTCCTCTCCACAACCCAATGCCAATTTCTCATATTCACCATGTCCAAATCCAAATCCATCTCAACGTCACCCTAATCCACCACTTCTCCCTACCCCTCACCCCTCCACTGCCCTCACTTGGTACCCAGATACAGGAGCATCTCACCATATCACTCCTGACATTCATTCTATGTCCTCCTATGATGAGTACACTGGTCCTGATCAGGTGCATGTAGGCAATGGTAAGGGATTACATATATCACATATTGGTCATGGTTCTTTTTCCTCTCCCTACTCTTCTCTTTCTTTTCATTATCTAACATCTTACACGTTCCTTTTATTTCTAAAAATTTACTTTCCATACAACAGTTTGCAAAAGACAACAATGTCTTTTTTGAATTTCACCCCTCTTATTTTCTTGTGAAGGATCGAACTACCAAGACCATAGTGTTATCCGATCCGAGTAAAGGAGGATTATACACTCTCCATTCCAGTCCTTCTCCGTTGTCTGCATCTGTTCACGTAGCCGAGAGCACCACTCTTGATGGCTGGCACAACTGTTTGGGCCATCCCATTATCGCTTGCTTCGCTCCATGGTGAAGACCAATAATCTACCCTGCAAGTCAACACATATTCAGCAATTACAAGAAGAAGGAAAAAAAAAAAAAAAAAAAAAAAAAAAAAAAAAAAAAAAAAAAAAAAAAAAAAAAAAAAAAATCAAGCAAAATAAAGAAGAAGGGATATTCTTTAATGTCGAAGTCAAAAGCTACCTCCGAAAGAGTTTTAGTTTTTTTTTAGATATTTCTATTGAACAATCTATTTTTAGTAAAAAAAGTCTCATTAGAATTGGGAAGTTTAACCTAATCCGTATTGTTTAAGGGCGGAAGTTTATATAAAAGTTAGAAAGAAAATCCGATCTGAATTATATAAGAGCAGATCTCACTATTATAAATAGAAGATATGTACCTCTTTTTATATAGGGTGGAGAATCAAAAATTAAAAACAAGTGAGATTTAAATATTCTTTCATAATTTTTTTATTTTTTTGAGAAATTCTAATTGACACGTGACATGTGAATTCATTGCTGCAATAATTTTAAGACCGAAGCTTTTTTTTTTTTTTGAGATAATACAAACAGAAGGAGACAAAGTTCCTGAAAACAGAAACAAGGTAAAGAGGATCAAAACAAAATTAGGCCCAAGCCCCACCAAGTCCAAGTTTACAAGTATTGCTGAGTTTCTGACAAATCTTACAATTGTTTTTTTTTTTTTTTGGTAAGAAACAAATCTTACAATTGTTACTACGTAGGCTTTGTCTAGCCGTTTATGTAGAACACGTGTAGGCAAGGTATCCACGCCGAACATCAAGGACAAGCACCAAATAATAATACAAAAAGGAAGGAAAAAATTCGATAGAAAAAAATTTTAATTGTGAATTAAAATTTTAGAGACTCAGTCTCTCGACTCGGATGCTACAAAGGATGCCTAACAGAAGGTGCCTTGCGTACTCATTTTTCTCTCTCCACAACAATTTTGGACTGTGCTCTACAAGTTCTTAATCTCAAAAACAATCAAACTAAAAGAATGTGCAGATTTTTTTTTACTAATAAATAATGAAAAGAAATATGCAAATGGGGATATGATGAAAGAGTGATCTATGATCGAAAATATAGATAGATGAGATCAAAAAAAAAAAAAAAAAATTATATATATATATATATATATTGCCAATAGATATATTGATATCGTAGTGTATTGAGCACCACAAAACAATAGCGACAATAGTCGAGAGATATTGGTAGAAGATATATTGATATTGTATGTCTGGATTTCTGTCCCCTCTTTCGTTTTCAATTGAGCAACAAATATATAAATATTGCCAATGAATATATTGATATCGTAGTGTATTGAACGCCACAAAACAATAGCAACAATAGCCGAGAGATATTGGTCGAAGATATATTGATGTTGTATGTCTGGATTTCTGTCCCCTCTTTCGTTTTCAATTGAGCAACAAATGGAACATTGGATATGCTATACGGACAGCTTAACGTGGGCGGCAAGTGGCCGGCAATTGTTGAACCACCCTTTCAAACATCACTGGTTTTACAACTAACATCGTGTCCTGAATCTTCTCACTTTTTTCTGATGATAAATCTTCCCCATGCTTTGACGACTAACACTGCCAAGCAAAGAGTGGGCTACTTTCCCATGGCTGTGGCGTTGGATTAATGCTATCATGCAGCCTAATCCTTGGACTCAATTAACTAGTCATCAATAAACAACAGTTTCTTTGCGCACTTCGTTTCGCAAAGAATAGCATACACATTGACGATTCTATGCACCTTATTAGTTTGTTCTATATATTGTTTCAGACTCTAGCTGGTCGCCAACCATCAAAATATGCGGATCTTTCGGTAAGATCGAGTGGTCATGCATCATGGATGAGGATTGTATTTTGTCCGAGAATAAATCATTTTCAAGGAGCTCCAAATATAGAACGATGAAATTGTAGAACCACAAGCAATCCGTGATAGATCGATCGTGCCGGTTCAAAATCCAAAACAAATATCAAGGAAAAACCAGTAATATGGAAATGGCACCGGAAAGAAAAAATTTAGTGGAGTGAAATAATATTTTATTTAAAACTTGATCGATAAGACCTAACTTTGAACTTCACACGAACTTGACGCTCATGGTGAGATATCGATCTTGCATAATTAAACCAATCGGTGATTGAATGAAATGGACGAGATTCAGATAAGATTTTGACCAAGGTCCGAAACAAACCGATCAAACCATTTTTTTTTTTTTCAGATAAGATTTTGACCACATATAGTTTTTAATTCAAAAAAATCCGATACAATGACAGAAGATCGAATTGATGCAGAAGTTAAAGATCTATCTCCTAAAGAACTTTAGTTTCTTTTTTAAAAAAATACTTTTATTACACACTTTTATTTTAGATAAAATATATAGTCCCACTAGGAGTAGAAGTTCAATCCGAGTTGAATTGTTTAGAGGTAGAAGTTTATCTAGAAGTTATAAAGAGGAATCTGTTCTCAGATTTATAAGTATAGATCTCACTATTATAAATAGAATATATGTACCTCCATTTATATGGGGTGAAGAACTGTTGGGACAAGTCAATCAACCCCTGACTTCGACTCTATATCGGCCGCATAAATATATTACGCCGACTCATCGACTCACAATCAACTGACCGACCTATAATCGGCTATTATCAACCATTAGCTAACAACTTGGTTAACTTTCGACTGAAGATCATCGGCATATAAGAGTTATCAGTCGATGCACATTCGGATCTTCTATTAACTATTAGTATTACCGACATACAGTTAGCCTGTCTGCTCAATATACCCTAACCATTATGAACGATTATCGACTACGTGTTATAGCTATTAATGAAATAAATAATCCACTAACTCCATGATTATGATTCAATAATTTAGCGTCACAAAAAGCGAGACCACGTGCTCGACGGTTACATCAGAATCATCTATAAAAAGGGAGGTAAACAAGCAGCACCGGTAAGACAATTCTGGGCCAAGACTCTGCCACTCTCAATATTCTTATTAGCTGTTCACCAACCCTCCTCTGACTTAAGTATCGGAGGATCTCCGTCGGACACAACTCCGATTTGTGAGGACTTTATCTTGCAGGTACTATTCACCGGCGACAGATGACAGGGAGTTGGCCGCAATAGATTGGCGCATCAAAAAGGGAGAGACTATAGTTAACCATGTCGAGAACTAGAGCTCAGCATTCGACTGGATCGACGAGGCAGTCTTCCCATCGGAAAGATATTCCTCCCCCACCTCCAGTGGCAGAGCCCAGTTCCTCGCGTCCTGTGGTTACCATGGACGTACAGATTGCTGCACTAATACAGCAAATAAAAATTTTGATAGAGGTGGTTTAAAGCTTCCAACAGCAGTAGCAGCCATCAGTGGAGCAACCGATGGCTCAGTCGATGCCATCTAGGCATAGCCACCGTCCTCTGCGGTGCTCACCCTCCTCATCTCCGGAATGACTATCTCAACACTCCCACCGAAATGGACAACCACATTCTCGGTACTCTCACCATGCCATCCACCATTTGCGGTGTTCTTCCTCTCCTTCTCATGCACACAGTATCAAGAAGGAGAAACAACTACGGACGCCTTCTGCTTCTCTTTCTTCGAACTCTTCAGGGGGTTCCACCCCCAGAGTTTTTTAGCAATGGTGGTTTGACGACTATGAATGCAAGTTTCGAGAAATTGATCGTCAGCTCGCCCGACTTCAAGTGGAAGGTCGGAAGTCTTCCAATGACTACGATTTTCACACTGTCCAGCCTCTCTCTCAGTGCATCTTGGATGAATCGATTCTCTCTCGGTTCAAGATACCACAAATGGAGTCATGCGATGGCTCCACCGATCTGATTGACCACTTGGAGAGCTATAAAGCTCTCATGATGATCCAGGGGCAACTGATGCCCTCTTATGCATTGGCTTTCCGACAACTCTTCGGAAGACTGCTCGAGCCTGATATTTCGGGCTTCAGTTGGGGAGCATTAACTCTTTCGAGCAGCTCGAACATTTTTTTGTGGCCCACTTCAGCACAAGCTGAAGACCGTCACGGACATCCGACAGTCTCTTCTCAATCAAGCAAGGTGAGACAGAGACATTGAGAGACTTTGTGGCTCGTTTCAATACAGCCACACTTGAGGTTAGAGACTTCAATGAAGACATGGCTATATCGGCCATGAAAAGAGGTCTGAGAGGATCCAGATTTACTTACTCTCTCGATAAAACTCTCCCCCGGACCTATGCTGAACTTCTGGAGCATGTGTATAAGTATATTCGCATAGATGAAGCTGCTTCTGACCGACGCCAAACAGATGAAAAAGGTCAGAAGAAGAAAGAAAAGAAAAGTGAAGCTTCGACCGAATCAAGTAGGCCGACTATCAACAAAAGAGCTTCACCTCGACGACAGAGTCCAAAGTCGAACAACCACGGCAGGTATGACTTCACTCCTCTCTCTACTCCCCGTGCGCAGATCCTGATGGAGATCGAAAGAGAGAAGTACTTACGACACCATCCACCAATGAAAGTACCATCGAAGAGGTGAGATAGAAAGAAGTACTATTGATTCCATCGTGATCATGGTCACGATATCGAACAGTGCATCCAGTTCAGGGATGAGATGGAAGTCCTGATCCGACGAGACTACCTCGAAAAGTTTTGAAGGGATCAACCGACTCAATCTCCTGCTGACCGACAATCTCAGCCACAAATTGAGGAGACTATCAACAATCGACCGACTGTAGGAGTAATCAACATGATCTCCGGATGACCAAACTGGGAGGCAACTTTCGAAGAAGAGTCGACGAAAAAATGATGACTCGATAATATAATAATTTTTTCGGAAGAAGATGTTTAGAGAATTCAAACTCTCCATGATGATGCTATCGTTGTCTCAGCAACGATAGCTAATTATGATGTAAAAAAAATTAGTGGATAATGAAAGCTCTATGGATGTTTTGTTTTACTCGATTTTTTCTCGAATACGACTACCGACTGATCGACTTAGAAGTGTCTCGATGCCATTGATCGGTTTCACAGGAGATGCAGTCACTGTGGAGGGAGAAATCATTCTCCCATTAACCACAGGAACTAACCACAATAGAGTACTGTTCTCATGATATTCACGATTATTTGAGTTTTCTCGACTTATAATGCTATACTCAGACGAACTAGACTGAATGTTCTGAGAACAATAATCTCGACTTATCATCTACTAGTCTGATTCTCGATAAGAAATGGAGTTAGAGAGATGTGTGGTGATCAACAACTAGTCCGACGTTGCTTCCTAATTTTTACACAAAACCAAAGGTCGAAAAAACTTTGTATCTCCACTTGGTGACATCGATGGAAGCAGTTAGTTCGATGCTTGTCCAAGAGGATGAAAATCAAATTCAACGATCAATCTACTATACTAGCAAGGTGCTTCACAATGTTAAAGTGAGATATTCACGAGCGGAGAAGATGATCTACGCTCTGATCATATCATCACAGCGACTTCGTCTATACTTTCAAGCACATTCTATTGTTGTCCTGACAGATCAGCCGTTGAAGGTAATCTTGCATCAACCTGATACATCGGGTCGAATGGCAAAGTGGATGATAAAACTCGATGAATTTGATATACAATATCGCTCAGTCCATCAATGAAGGCACAAGTTTTAGTCGACTTTATCGTTGAATGTACAATACCTGATAATAAATCTGAAGATGAAGCTGATGACAAAATAAAGCAGGCCACGACTCTTGAACCTGACTTGACATTGGTATGGGTGCTACATATTGATGGAGCATCTAATGCACAAGGCAGTGGAGCTGGTCTCATCCTCACAAATTTTGAAGGGGTTATAACAGAATATGCCCTTCGATTTAATTTCAATGTTTCGAATAACCAAGCCGAATATGAAGCACTCTTAGCCAGCTTAAAAATTATCAAGAAACTTGATATCGACGGTCTGAAGGTCTTCACCGATTCACAATTAATTGCTGGACAGATTAAGGACGAGTTTGAAGTCCGAAACTCAATTATGATGAAGTATCTTCAGAAGATGAAAGATCTAACTTCAATATTAAAATATTTTGAAATCTTTCACATCCCAAGGACAGAGAATATTCGAGCCGATATACTTTCGTGACTCGCAACCTCTTCTTTCAACTCACTGGATCGGACATTCATCGAATATCTTGAACAGCCGCGTATCGATAAAGTCGAGGAAGTGTTACAAATTATTGATGAACCAAACTGGATGGATCCGATCGTTCGATACTTGACTGATGGTGCTCTTCCTCTGGATCCCTCAGAAGCCAAACGACTCAGATGGATGGCCCCTCAATATATTTTAATGAATGATCATCTATACAAAAGATTATTCTCTCTTTTCTTACTAAAGTGTTTGGAGCCAACAAATGTCGACTATGCACTCAGATAGGTCCATGAAGGGATTTGTGAAAATTACTTGAGGGGTAAATCTCTAGCTTACAAGATTCTACGATAAAAATATTATTGGCCCACCACGAAAAAAGATGCAGCTGAACTTGTTCGGAGGTGTGAACCATATCGAAAATATGTAAATATACAATACCAACCGGTAAGTCAATTGACATCGATTATTGCGCCATGACCCTTCGCACAATAGGAGATTGACATACTTGATCCTTTCTCTCCGGTATTTGATCAGGGAAAGTTTATAGTAGTCACTATCGATTACTTCACCAAATGAGTGGAAGCTGAATCTCTGGCACAAATTACTGAGAGTAGGATGGAATACTTCATTCAGAAATAAATTATATGCAGATTCAGTTTACCACACACCATCATCACAGACAATAATCGATAATTCGACAATCAAAATTTCAAAGAGTTTTGTGTGAAATTTCATATTACGCACAAACTTACATTAATCGACCATCTACAATCCAACGGAGAGATGGAGGTAACCAACTGAATGATTCTGCATGGACTCAAAACTAGACTGAATAAAGCTAAAGGCCTCTGGATAGAAGAACTATATCTGATCTTATGGGCATACCGAATGACTCCTTTAATACCAACGAGAGAATCGCCATTTAATCTATCTTATGGAACAGAAGCGATGATCTCACTTGAGATCGGATTACCATCAGCAAAAATAGAATAATATTGTGAATCGAGCAACTCAAAATATCGGAGAGCCAATTTAGATCTACTTTCAAAAATCCGACAGCAAGCTTAAGTTTGGATGGCGGCCTACCGACGAAGGGTAGCCCGATATTATAATTCAAAAGTTAAATCAAAGGTATTCCGTCATGGAGATCTGATCCTATGAAAAGCAGAAGCCTCATGACCTCTTGACTAGAAAAAATTATCTCCGAACTAGGAAGGACCTTACAGGATAACTGAAATACTTAGACCGGACGCATATTGGTTAGAAATCCTTGAGGGATCAACTATTCTCCGAATATAAAATGCTGACAACTTAAAAATGTATTATCAATAAAGTTGTCTGTATGTATATTATTCGGAATGAAACATTGAATGTCAGAATCACAAGTTTCAATAAACTACAGTGGTAATAGACCGACAGATGGACTGTCAATTTCGATCGACTATATTTTAATTTTTCACTGTAAAAACTGACGTATCGATTATATTTTGACTTTCACTGTAAAAGTCAAAATACCAATTGTATCTCGGTATCGAAAATATCTCGACTTTTCACTGTAAAAGTTGACCTTAGTCGAATGACTATTATACCGACTTAGTCTTAACTAAGTGGAATGCTATACCAATATGACCCATGTTGAATTGAAATTATATTGACTCGACTATAATCGGTCGAAGGATATTCGGCTTGCCACTAATTATCAAATAACCTGATGTACTAACCCCGACTAAGGTCGGTCGAAGGATATTCGATTTATTATCGCTTATCCTAATACTTAAATATGTCAATGGATGTTCGACTAACAAAAAAATCCTATAATCACTATCAGATGTTCGACTTGCCGATTGATATTCGGTAATTGAAAAATAATACTACGACATTGCAGATATACAAAGAAAGAGTCTATACTTGAAAAATTTTTTCTTTCATTCATTGAAAAGAAAGTTACAAAATTAGATTGAAGTCCGATTATAAAATTTTGAGTACAAAAAAGAAAACAAAAATTACATCGATCATTAGTCGCGATCTCCATCTCTTTGCTTCGATATAGCATCTGAGACTTGAATAACTTCTGGTGCTATCAGTGCTCCATCTTCGGTCAGTGCGGCTTCTTCAGCAGCTTCATCTTTTAGGACGGGAGGGATGATGCTGCTCAAGTCAAGATTTGGGTATAATTTTTTGACCGCATCTCGATCGTCTTCGTACCTGACGTAGTAGGAGGCGAACCCACCTTCGAGGATCTCTTACTTGAACTTTTCAAAATTTTTGAAGTTCTCGATGGCATGGTTCAGAGCCTCCCTTGCTGACTCTGCTTCCGCTCTTGCCAGCTCTGCATCAGCTTCTGTGGAAGCTGATTCATCATCGGCCAGTGCCAATCTTTTCAAGGTGGCCCGATGTCTTCCACGTTCGACTTCGAGTTTGATGATGACCCATCCCTCTCTCTTTGAAGTCGATGAATAGAATGCTTCTTGCTTTTGATCCTCATCTCAAGAGACAAGATATCTTGGCGAGCTGACTCAAGTTTGGCTCCAGAAGATTGAAGGTCGGCGGTTAGACGAGAGACTTCCTCCTGAAGCTTCACCTCCCATTCGATCACCGCTCGAAGTTGTTCAAGGACAGCCACCTTCTTAGCATTGGCGGCCGCCACTTTGTCCATCCATGTTCGATGGAAGTCGGCAACCTTCCGATAGCCGACCTCCAAGTCGAACATGTCGTGTGCCAACTGCAAGCAGAAGATAAGTCAGATCAAATCAAAAAAGAAAAAAAAGAAGGTGCAAAGAAAAACTTACCCCGAGCATCAATGGATAGAAAGAGGAGAACATCTCGACGACAGTTCTATTCTTTCTTTTCTCCCGATCAGCCGGGAGAAGAGCAGCTTCGATGAGTCGCTTGGCCAATATTGGATTGGCCAAGGCTGACTCATCTTCAGAAACTCTGATGTCCAAATGAACAGTGTAACCCATCGATGATCCGTCATCTGTCAAAGTTGTCGGTGCCTTTTTTCGATCTCCTGTCGGCAGCCTTGCACTTGAAAATATGGAAAATTAGAGCTCGACTGCGCCCGAGAAGGTTCCACTAGAGGAACCACCAGTGCAGCCGTTGATTGGTCTGACTCAGCTGTGACTTCCACCTCGGCCCGAACCTCAGTTGGTGGAACTATCGATGGTGCTACAATAGCTCCATCTTCTTCTGCCACCCCACCCTCAATGGATGGCACTTCAGGGAGCGCTGTCGGGGCCGACAGTGCCAAAATTGGCTCAGAAATCGATGCCGACGGTACGTCAGATTTTTTTGTTGATGAAATAGGAGTCCGACCCTTCTTCGATGGTCGGGGGGGGTCCAGCTTCGGATGCTGTCCTCTTCTTGACAGCATGCTTACGAGAATCGACAGTCGATACTCGCACCCTCAGTTGCATAGCTACAATCAAAATAAGAAAGTTAGTACAATTCAAAAATAAATATAGAAAAAATAAAAGTGATCGACTAGGCTATACCTAAGGTGGTGACTGAACTAAGGCCAGCATCGTAGAGAGCTTGTTCGGTCATCAGCTCTCTCTGCGGTGGGATCGTCATGTCCTTCAATCAGTGAAAGTCTTTTCGATCATCGACCTCCACCTGACTGTTCTCATTGGGGTCGGTCCTTGGATTACCCCAGCGTGAAGGAAAGCCCTAGGGAAGAAGAGAAGCAACAAAAAAGAATTGATTCTTCCATTCGTGAATAGACGAAGGAAGACCGATAATGAAGGAAAGATCTTTTTTTGGGTTGAAGAGCCACCAACCCTTGGCTTTAGGATGGGGATGAAGAATAAAGAAGGTACGAAAAAAAAAAAGATGAGGCTCGATCGATATTAATCGACACAACAAAGTAAAGCTAACTATAAGCTGGACTGAGTTCGGTGCCAACTGGGGGGGCAAAGATCATAATAGTCGAGCAAATTTTGGATGAACTCTGGAATCAAAAATCGAAGATCCGTCCGAAGGTCTTCGACATAAAAGGTCACCTGGCCTAGAGGAAGAGAGTTTACCCGATCATCGACGTCAGGTGCAAAGAGTTGATACTGCTCTGGGATACGATACTGCTCCCGGAGCCATTCAACATTGGGTTCAGATAGTGAAAAAATCTTCACTTTCGAACCCGATGGAGAGTCATCGATCGGATTCTCTGACCGACTATCCGGAGAAGAAGAAGCCCTAGCCATGGGAAAAGAAGACTAGAGAGAACTAAAAAAGGAGATGGACCTTAGAAGGAAGGACAAAAATACTTAACCTGAAAGCTAAAAATAAAAAGATGGAGAAAGAACCCGAAATCTTCTGGTGCTGGGGCGACCTTCCGGCAGAGTTTCTGTAGCAGAGGATGAAGATAAAATGTAAAGTAAAAGTTTGGCTGAAAGTGACTTTATATATATAGGATCCTCAATGGTCAGAATGGAAGCGATCAAATCAGAGTCTCATCAGATGACGGCATGTGACAACATCCGGACTGATCATTGGTCGGACGGTTCGACGCACCTGCTCCTGATCTTGCCACCTCACCGTCATTCGCATGAACAGCTTCGATCCAATGACATTCGGACATATGACCAAAATTACTAGTCAGAATCGTATCATTCGGTATCGAATTATCTTCTTAAATGATGTTCGATACTAAATTCAATACTAAATTGTCATATCGATATGACAGTTCAATAATGATTTTACAGTCACTGAAACGATAAAACAGTCGAAGAACTCTCGACTAGCAGTCAAGTCGGGGCTCGAGGCAGCACATAACGACTCTTTTCATCCAATATGATAGACCACGTGATAATATACACGTCAGACCACTTTGGACGTGGAAGTGGGGGCAACTGTTGGGATAAATCAACCAATCCCTGACTTCGACTTTACATCGACTGCATAAATATGTTATACCGACTCATCGACTCACAATCGACTGATCGACCTATAGTCGCTATTATCAACCATCTGCTAACAACTTGGTTAACTCCTGACAGAAGACTATCGACATATCAGAGTTACCAGTCGATGCACATTTGGATCTTCTATTGACTTATCAGTATTATCGACGTACAGTCGGTCTGTCTGCTCAACGTATCCTAACCATTATGAATGATTATTGACTATATGTTATGGCTATTAATGAAAATAAATAACCCATTAACTTCATGATTATGGTCCAATAATTTAGCATCATAAAAAATGAGACCACGTGCTCGACGTTATATCAGAGTCATGTATAAAAGAGGAGATAAACGAGCAGCATAGATAAAATAATTCTGGGCCAAGACTCTGCCACTCTCAATATTCTTATTAGCTGTTCACCAACTTTCTCTCTAACTTAAGTATCGGAGGGCCTCCGTCAGACACAACTCTGGTCTGTGAGGACTTTGTCTTGTAGGTGCTCTTCATCGGTGATAGGCGACAAGAAGTTGGCCGTAACAAGAACCAAAAAAAATAAAAAAGAAAAAAAGAGAGAACTTTTACTTTTATTATGTTTCATCTTTTTAAATTTTTTTTGAGAGATTCAAGTTGAGTGGATGAAAAAATTTTTCTCCTTCCTGATTGGATTAATTCTATATCAGAGCGTCGGTCCTCTACATCTTTGAGGGGCTTTAATTTATGGTTCAAACATGGGGTAATATAAGTAATCAGGAGAAAAGTATTCATTCTTGAAGCATATTGAAGGACAAAGGCAAATATGACTGCTAGTTCTATCTCGATAGATGATGAGATGAAACTATATCTCACACAATTAGAAGAGAAGATTATCTAACTCACTGAAGTTGTGCCTCAATTTACAACACCTTCAATACAAGCATCAACAACTCCTATTGCAAAGTTGTCTCCTACATTTGGAGATGAAGATCCTCCATCTAGTGAGGATGAATTACCTAGAGGTATATAAAATCTTCTCTTCAATCGTTTAAAGTTGAAGTTTGAATCGAGATCCCTGTATACGAAGGGACAATTGATATAGAAAAGCTAAATAATTGACTAGACCAATTAGAGATCTATCTTACTATCTATTTATATTCTAGTATTTAGAAGGTAGCTTTTGCTTGTCTTAAGCCTTTTAGCCATGCTATTATATGGTGAAATTTGTACATCAGAAATATTGGCATTTCTAATTAGACGTGAAGTAAATTCAAGGATATAATCAAAAAGTAATTTTTTTTAATCAGTCATAAAGAGGATCAATGGATCAAGTGGCAGTACCTACGATAGGAGTATTATCAATATATTCAGAACTATACCACCAAATTCCACAAACAAGCAATCTCTCTTAGGATCTCCATTGATGATTATACAATTCTCATGAACTATATCAAAGTTCTTTATGAGAACATCCGAAAGGAGCTAAAGCTCTTTACAAATGAAGATATTAGCGAAGCTAGCGTGAAAGCATAAAGCTTGAGGAGAAGAATCGGCCCTAAGAAGATAAAAAGGATAAAAAGTACTTCAATATGACTTAAAAAATTATTATGATCACTACAACCTTTGAGGACATACTGTAGAGAAGTGTTGGAAGCTTCATCCTAAATTGAAACTGAAGTGGAAGAAGTCGAAGAATGATGATTTCGAGAAGAAAGGAAAGGTGGTTTTTAATGCTATAGTGGTTGAGGAGCTGTCCGAACTCAGACAATAGACTCCAAATTGAGCTTGAAGGTGAGGAAATCTAAGACAGTAATTGAGACAGATTTAGAGACGCGAGAGAAACTCTTCCTCTTGAAGATCCAAGTCACCAGAGCATCAATGAGGTTATTATAGAACTTGAAAACTAGAAGAACCTCTTCTTTGAAAATTTGGTTCAAAAGTTAGGGTTGCAGACAAAGCCTCATCCATATTCTTACCTTTTTGGTTGGATTTAGAAGAATGTCGAGTTGAAGATTACTATGCAATGTATCTTCAAGTTCACCATCACTGACAGGTATGTTGACGAGGTAACTTATAAAATGGATCCTTTAGATATTCACTAGGTTATCCTTGGGAGCTCATACTTGTGAGATCGAGACGTAGTCTTTCATAGGTGATAGAGAAAGTATTTTCTCATAAAAGACAGGAAAGAGTTCCTAAACAATCTCTTCAAAATATAAGGATTCATAGATCTTATGATTATTGCCTAGGCAAAACGATTTGTTAATACATATAGCAAGTTCGTACTGAGGGTACGAGAAGCCGATACTATTCATGAGTAACCAAGTTCTTATTCTTTAGTTCCATCGATCGATCGATAGAAATCAAAATCGAGACCAAGCAAGAGTCCCTGTAGTCATCATCAATGAGGAAGGATGGCAAGGAACATCATACCATGAAGTCCAGATGCAGGAGCAAATCAAGTGGTTTGCTAAGACTCGAGAGTAAAGAAGAGCAAGGCTAGAAATCATTTTTGAGCAAAGTCAGGTGGTTCCATAAGATAGAAAAGCAGATATTTTTTCACTTTCAATTCTGATTTAGCAAAAATTAAATCTCTTAAATAGGGGAAATCCTGATCCAAGAGGATTATCAAACTTGATATAGACTATTTTAGCGACTACAAATAATGCTAGATGAAATCTAAGAGCGAGATCCATCAAATTGAAAAGTCGAGTCACAAACCAAATTTTCAAAGATCATAACTTGATCGTATGATATTTAATTTTAATAATCTTTTTTTTGTTTATCCAAAAAAAGTTTGATAATTTTTAGAAATCTACAATACGATGCTATCTTATAATAAGAGTGATGCCTCTAGCAATGGATTCCAAATTCCTTCGGTTGAGGCTCGAAATAGGTTAGTCAAATTGAATTTTTTTTTTCAAATAAGATTTTGATTAAGTGTAACTTCCAATCTTAGAAGAATCTGATGGAACAACAGAAAGTAGAATTGATGTCGAAGTCAAAAGCTACCTCCGAAAGAGTTTTAGTTTTTTTTTAGATCATTTCTATTGAACAATCTATTTTTGGTAAAAAAAGTCTCATTAGAATTGGGAAGTTTAACCTAATCCGTATTGTTTAAGGGCGGAAGTTTATATAAAAGTTAGAAAGAAAATTCGATTTGAATTATATAAGAGCAGATCTCACTATTATAAATAGAAGATATGTATCTCTTTTTATATAGGATGGAGAATCAAAAAATAGAAACCAGTGAGATTTAAATCATACTTTCAGATTACCATGACCCACCATGTGACACGTGATTTTTTTTAGATAATACAAACAGAAGGAGACAAACAAGGTAAAGAGGATCAAAACAAAATTAGGCCCAAGCCCACCAAGTCCAAGTTTACAAGTATTGCTGAGTTTCTGACAAATCTTACAATTGTTTTTTTTTTTTTTTGGTAAGAAACAAATCTTACAATTGTTACTACGTAGGCTTTGTCTAGCCGTTTATGTAGAACACGTGTAGGCAAGGTATCCACGCCGAACATCAAGTACAAGCACCAAATAATAATACAAAAAGAAGAAAAAATTCGAGAGAAAAAATTTTTAATTGTGAATTAAAATTTTAGAGATAGTCTCGACTCGATGCTACAAAGGATGCCTGACAGAAGGTGCCTTGCGTACTCATTTTTCTCTCTCCACAACAATTTTGGACTGGGCTCTACAAGTTCTTAGTCTCAAAAACAATCAAACTAAAAGAATGTGCAGATTTTTTTTTACTAATAAATAATGAAAAGAAATATGCAAATGGGATATGATGATAGAGTGATCTATGATGAAAATATAGATAGATGAGATCAAAAAAAAAAAAAAAAAAAAAAAAAAAAAAAAAAAAAAAAAAAATATATATATATATATATATATATATATATAATATATATATATAATATATATATATATATATATATAGCCAATAGATATATTGATATCGTAGTGTATTGAGCACCACAAAACAATATCAACAATAGTCGAGAGATATTAGTAGGAAATATATTGATATTGTATGTCTGGATTTCTGTCCCCTCTTTCGTTTTCAATTGAGCAACAAATATATAAATATTGCCAATGAATATATTGATATCGTAGTGTATTGAACGCCACAAAACAATAGCAACAATTGCCGAGAGATATTGGTCGAAGATATATTGATGTTGTATGTCTGGATTTCTGTCCCCTCTTTCGTTTTCAATTGAGCAACAAATGGAACATTGGATATGCTATACGGACAGCTTAACGTGGGCGGCAAGTGGCCGGCAATTGTTGAACCACCCTTTCGAACATCACTGGTTTTACAACTAACATCGTGTCCTGAATCTTCTCATTTTTCTGATGATAAATCTTCCCCATGCTTTGACGACTAACACTGCCAAGCAAAGAGTGGGCTACTTTCCCATGGCTGTGGCGTTGGATTAATGCTATCATGCAGCCTAATCCTTGGACTCAATTAACTAGTCATCAATAAACAACAGTTTCTTTGCGCACTTCGTTTCGCAAAGAATAGCATACACATTGACGATTCTATGCACCTTATTAGTTTGTTCTATATATTGTTTCAGACTCTAGCTGGTCGCCAACCATCAAAATATGCGGATCTTTCGGTAAGATCGAGTGGTCATGCATCATGGATGAGGATTGTATTTTGTCCGAGAATAAATCATTTTCAAGGAGCTCCAAATATAGAACGATGAAATTGTAGAACCACAAGCAATCCGTGATAGATCGATTGTGCCGGTTCAAAATCCAAAACAAATATCAAAGAAAAACTAGTAATATGGAAATGGCACCGGAAGAAAAAATTTAGTGGAGTGAAATAATATTTTATTTAAAACTTGATCGATAAGACCTAACTTTGAACTTCACACGAACTTGACGCTCATGGTCAGATATCGATCTTGCATAATTAAACCAATCGGTGATTGAATGAAATGGACGAGATTCAGCTCAACAATAATTAGCCGACACTCAAACTGGGTGCTCAATCCTAGATGCAAAGCCAACGTCTCACGGCAAATTTGGTCAAGTTGGATCTGTACCCAACCTCATGCACTGGTATCCCAAAGTGAGATAGAGAGGGACCAGCTGCCTGCATCATGTAGCTTAGTACTAATGGGCCACACTAAAAGAAAACCAATGAGGTCTGCCCTAATAAAATCTGAGGAAAGAGGGGCAACTTTTCCACTGTTGTCATAACTAGCAATAATAATCATGAAAAAGCTAAAATCTTCTTAGCACTGGATTTCAATCTTTATATCAGCTTTGTCTTTAGCCACTCAACTTGATTATTACTTCATTGTGATTTATACTTGGTCAAAGTCTCCTCCAAATAGGAAACTTTTACCATAAACAATCCATTTGAAGACCCAAATATTGTCGCATGACCCCGATCGTTGTGTACGATTGAACCCTTTAGAGATCAATGTAATTGTTGGAAATTTTCCATCAACAAAAACTATTGCAGCGATGTCTGAATTGGGCGTCATTGCCACTGCCATCATCCCACAGTATGTGAATAAAGAAAGGTAAAGAACATGAAGGATATGTGCCGCACCAACGTGGCGGCTGTTGAATCAAAATTATCATGCTGTACACAAGTTTTAATCAAAGAAAAAAAAAAAACAACCCATGCTACCCACAGGTAAAGTTGAGGAATGTAAATCCACGTGGGGGAGAACCTTTCTCCCTCAGTTACTTCAAAAAAAAAAAAAAAAGGCGAGGAATGATTTGTGCAGGAAAAGAGAAGAATTCGTTAAATATAGTAGTGCTGGTCTTCAACTGTTATTGAGGATCCAGTACACAATAACCAGAAAAATCTTTCGCCCGTCGAAACACGACAGCCCTCCGAGATAAAGTCTTTTAAAATGTGATACGTTTACCTGCGCAAATGCGTATGGTGAAGCAGAATACATCCCGGCAGCTTCCTCGCCATGGAGTAATGTCCGTTCAACATCCAAAATAGCTTAGGTTGCACAGCTTGAGAATTAATTCTGTGCTCCAGTAAACATGCATGACTGCAGAATATATTCATCCCATCGAGTTGAGGAGATCCTGCTTCGTGCTCCTGCAAATTTTACCGTCATGTAGTGGTGCTTTTCTCATTACCAAATTAACATCGTAAGTTTGACCTGAAGACTAGAGTTACATCAAAGTGGTTCCAGTAAAGATCCATCATCAATACGCTTTAGAGTCAAGTCTCCAGAATCTATGACTGTTCTAAGGAATAACCATATGGCATTGTATGATGGATTGCGCCAATATGACTGGTACTGCATTCAGAATCCAACGATGCATGGAAAAAGCAAGCACCCTACCAGTATCGCTCACACAGGATTAGAGATCTCTGACCAGATTAATTTGCTGCCCTATTAAAAACCTTGCGGCTTGATGGATCTTGTCTTCAATGGGACTTGCATATTTTCCCAGGTGATCGTTTATCAATCGCTGACCATAGCATGTAATTAGCTGGCTTGGATGGAAGCACTCATTATTATTCGGGTGACAGGAACGATTGATGGAGCATAGCATAATGAATACTGTGCTGAAATATATGCAAGTTTTCTACTTCTGAAAACAAGTTCTGCGCACGCTGAAAAGTTTATATATCTAATTGCAGAGAGCCTAGAGAAGATTCATATGAATGACTAGTTTGCAATCACGCAGATGTTTATTTTAACAAAATCCAAATGCCTTCAGGCATGCATCCTTTAGCCACCCTTTTTTTTTTTTTTTTACTTTTTTTAAATGTGAATAGGAGGTAGCAGGTCACTAGCCCCAATTTATTAGATGATAACAGAATTTACATGCTCAGAAGGAAGAAACAGGGCAAGAGAACTGGGGACCAGAAGGCCCACTTGTACAACCGAACCAGAAAACAATAATCACCCAGGATCTAGGGAAAAGACAGATTACAAGAGAAGTATCTTTTAAAACAAAGAAGAATCAACTCATGTGCACTAGGATCGGTGCACTTGGGGACAATAGATTTCAACCTCTTCCACACTGTCTTGATGTTGGTTCTGAAACTTTTGAGAACCTAATTGTCCCCAGCAACTGAAAGAGTGTTGTATCTTCTGCAAAACTGCTGTTTTTTGCTTATAAAGGTTTGGGCGTTTCTTTCTCTCCGAACTTCCCAACACACCGCTGCAAACAGCTATTGACTCACCTTTGCTATCTTTCCTTCATTTCCGCTCCTCCAAACTGTCCAGAGATAGTGAAATGATGTAGGCCTCCCTTTTAAGACCAGTTGCGTTTTAATGGTGCTCCAGAAACTCTTGGCAAATGTGCATCTAAAGAAGAGATGATTGGTAGATCCAACAGTAGCTGCACAAAGCTTACATCCAGCTCCAACATTCCAACCTTTCCTATTCAACAGTTCAGCGGGTTGCAGTCTGCTCTTGGATGTCAACCATAAAAACACTTTGACCTTTTCCGGGCATGAAGTCGTCCATATGGCACGATGATATGGGCACCTTAACCCCCCACAGCTGAGGAACCTGTAAATGGAGTTAACAGAGAATACACCATTTTGGGCAAGTTTCCACTCATTGGTTTGTGATGCAGGTATTTTTTTTTTTTTTTTTTTCTCTCACAAGAAAATTTACTATAACTCCAATAGATACTCATGCAACTTTCATCGTTTATAAATAGGTAAAATGGTGGGGATATAGAAAGTAATACGAAAAATCTGGAGTTTTATTCCTTGCTGTTTCAAGAAGAGTAGGCCATTATTTTGAAATTGGCTATTGGTTTAAATGTTGCAGTTTGCTCGACAAGACAGGTAGAATGCTTGATTCTTTATAAAGTACACATGTATATATGTGAAGAAAGTGCTTTTATTGGTTTGTGGTATACATGTGCTCTGCTGTATCCTAGAGCTAGGATTCTTGAGAGTCATGGTCAAAAGCAACCGGCTTGTGATAAGATATTGTTGGCTCATGCACATGAAAATTAAGAATTTTAATGGTTATCAACCGTTGAATGTTTACATAGGTGTTATGGTAGAATGTTATCTTGCATGTTCGAATGATTTCTTCCTTCCTTTCTTTGGTTGCTTCTTGTTGATGGTGTATTTCGTCTGAGATTCATTTATGTTGATCACTAGTCATTCTAGGTCCCCAGTGCTTATTATTTTTTTTGCTCACAAAAAATCATTCTACGCTACATATTTGGATCATATTAATCCTACAATTTTTATGTTACCTTTTCGTTTAAATTTCTTACACTATATTCCTTTCGGTTCGCTCTTCGTCTTCTCTTCATGTTCTATGACCCAGTATTCATACATGATGGTTCTTCACGACTTCAATGAGCTAGCTTCACCAAAATATCCATCGCATAGCAGAAGACATTAATTCATCTTTGTGGCTTTTGAGACCCACCGCCTTTGGGACATGGGCGCTAACGTGATGATTCCTTTTCCCCACATCCTTTTATCATTTCAAGATATTTGTCCTCAAGATTTAACGATCTCCATCCCCATCTTTGGAGCTTGTGTTTGGGGTCCTCTCCTATCGACATTTCCTTTTTGCACAGTCAGCATAATCATCACGTTCAAATAGAATTGGGTGGTTGCCATTAGATTTTCTTTAATTTTACATTCTGATCAGAGTATTGCTGAGGTGTCCACTTTTTGCATTTATTCAGAAGTTGTCTCATCTTTTGCTATAGAAACACATCCGAAGTAAGTAGTTTTTGGAATTCCAAAAGATCATCTTCCATTCTCATTTTTAGCATGTACAAACAGCTGCAAACACATTTAGAGAAAGTCTCGACGTCTTTTAAATTTCACAATAATTGTTGAAAAAAACATGTGGCACAACTAAAAAAAAAAAAAAAAAATCACCGACTCCCAAAAATCACAATAATTATTTCACAATAATTTCAAAATCACTGACTCCAAAACATCATGGTCCATCGTAGGGAACTTCGATCATCTCCTTTGGAAGTTGAGCATTTTTATTGAGAAACCGAATAGGAAAGCAAATAGCACAGGGAATGCGACAACGACCGCTGCTACCACTCCCAAAAAGTCGTGCCGGAACCCAAAGTAACTCCTGACGAAATCAGCCACTTCCACGCCGGTGTCAAGTTGATGATGTACATCTCCAAACTGGGAAGCGACCAAACCATAAAGGGTCCACGAAACAGGGCATGCCCAATAATACCATCTCCACCAAACAGGAATTCTCTGCAAGATGAAGCAGCGACTTTAGTGGATATATACTTTTATAAAACACCTAACAAGAATCGACATCTCAGAGTCGGAACTTACAGGTCGTGGAATGATAAATCCAGAGAAAAGATTCCATATCGCATAGAAGGCAGAGGAAACTATTGAAGCAATGTTGTGGTTGGGGGTCAAGCCTACCGCCATCATTCCATAAAATGTGAAGTAAAGCAATGTGAAGTACATGAAGAACATGTACCAGAAGAATTTAGCTGCCGTCCATTCAAACGCAATCATTGCATATACTATTACACCATAAATCAAAGACTGGATCAAGATGTATGGAATTTCGATTGCAACCTGCACGTCGCAAACGGTGGTTAGAGTCAAGGAGAAGGTAAGCGGCACCAGGTATATATGAGCCAGCTTTTACGACACATCCGAAAAAAGTTCCTTTTTTTTTTTTTTTAACTTCAATTCCGAAAGCTCAGAAAGAGGATAGGCAAGGTGAAATAAAAAAAGTAAGTACCTGTCCAAATGCATATGGCAAGGCTGAATACATTCCAGCTGCTCTTTCTCTATAAAATACAGTTCGTTCGATAGCCACGACTGGCTGAACGGACGAAGCATTCTGCACCCCAAGGAAGAGAACGGCAGCATACATGGAACCCATTGCATTAAACAAATCCTGCTGACTATTCCTGCAATACAAAATAGTATAGGCACGCTGAGATCATTCCGGATCCAAAATAGAGTCAGAAAAGCCTGATGGGGGCGCACTCGACATCTACCTTTTAGTGCCAAGGTCCCAGAAAATAGTCCCAAACAACAAGGCTATGATTGTTGTGAAGAAGAACCTCACTGCAGTGTATGGAGGATTCCTCCAATATGATAGGTTCTGTTTCCATAGGTTAGCCATACATTGTGTGAAGAAGTTTTGCGAATACTGACTTGGGAAGTAAAGATCACTTGAACCAGGAGGTGGTGTACTTAATTCCTTTATCAAATTCTTGTTCCTCCTGAAATGGATTATGCAGATATAAGCAAAGACATGCTAGCTATATGGATTAGGAAAAAGGATTGAAGTAAAAGTTACTCACCGATACAGTTCAGAATTTTTGTATGCTTCGCTGAAGTTAACCCCTAGTATCTCTTCTTGGGCCAACGTCGTCACTTCCAGCATCCATGTGGCAGGATTATAACCATCTTTTATCTTACTGACACCTTCAATTCCCTTGAGAAAATAAACCAAAAGATATTGTTAGTTGATCTGTTGTGCTGAATCTTGCAAGGAACTAAAACGTTTTTTTATGTCTCACCTCAAAATAACTAATAAGATGGCAAGAATGGCGCCCCAGTGGACCTACATATATCTCTTCTCCTCCTCGCTTCATCAGGAAGAGCTGCAATCAAATATAAAATATATCACAGTTGTGCCTCCTTGTACTTCAGTTCTTAATACATACAGACCAATTAATTCTAGCATTCCCTCACCTCATCAAAAGCTTCAAATATGTCGATGCTAGGCTGGTGAATGGTGCACACGACTGTCCTCCCAGTGTCCACAGTGTTCCTTACAGTCCTCATAACAATTGCAGCAGCCCGTGCATCGAGTCCGGAGGTTGGTTCATCCATGAATATTATCGAGGGGTTTGCAACAAGCTCCACAGCAATCGTCAGCCTCTTTCTCTGCTCGGTCGATAGCCCATTCACTCCAGGTAATCCAACCAGTGCATCCCTCAATGATGTCAGCTCTACAAGCTCCATGACCTCTTCAATGAACATCTGTGATCAATAGTTTCACCAGTCACTCTATGCATTAATGAACTCAAAAGGAATGCAAGGATTAGGCTGTCATTTAATTAACCAACCTTTCTTGTTGCAGAGTCAACCTCAGAAGGCAATCGAAGCCATGCAGAGTATACAAGAGACTCGTAGACTGTCACGTGCGGAGAGTGGATATCATTTTGTTCACAATATCCTGATACTCGAGCAAAAGTTTCTTGCTTCTTTGGGTAGCCAGATATGGTGATGTTTCCCTCTATATATCCACCTGTTTTTCTCCCAGCCAATACGTCCATCAATGTCGTCTTACCCGCTCCACTAACGCCCATTAGAGCTGTTAGCACTCCTGGCCTGAAAGACCCACTCACCCCCTTAAGGAGTTCCAATCGATCTTCTGTTACACCTTGTGCTTTCATTTCCTAAAAGTTCACCAAAAATTTTCAATCTTTTTGCAAGGATTTAGGTATGTCACTTTGATTAGTTTTACAAAGGTCTAGTACTGCTTATCATTTTTTTTTTTTTTTTTTTTGAGTGAACAGTGGAAATCCACTACAAATTTCACTAAGCTAATGAAATAAGAAATGGAGGTGGTTTGCTCCAAAATAATTTTTCTTTTTTTAAAAAAAGAGAGGATATATTGTCGTGATATTACCTGTGGCATGTCCACGGAGTATCTTATATCATCAAAGGTAATGGAAAGTGGTACAAATGGAAGGACCATTCCCTTCTTGTTCTGATTTGAATTAACCACTTCATTTGTGGAATTTGATGAGGTATTGCTCCTTCTCATCTCATCAGCACCATCTGCATACATGAAAATGACAATGAGATGAAATCTGTTGAGAGGAAGTTAATTAGCTTACGTTAAACATATTGACTAGACTTACTTCCGGATGCGAAATGATCTACAGAGTTCCTCCCTCTGGATGATGATTCTAATGCTTCCCCAGTTAAATTTGCATGTTTTTCCTTTAATGTCTCTTCCGATATAGCTGGCTGAGCTTTCCCAAATGCTGCAAACATTAGGCAATGTTCAGAGTAGAGTTCTCAATCTTAGATTTTTAAGCCATAATTTGTTAGATTTTGCATTTTTCCCACGAGATGTTATCATAAGATCTGGACTCACGCTTGAGATAGGTGAGAGCCACGGTGAAAAGAGCATTGAATAGCAATACGTATCCAATCAAGGCGCCAAAACCAATCCAGTACCATTTTGCCTCGGGAAAGACACCACGAGACTTTAAGACAAGCACTCCTAGTGTCTCATTCGATCCAAGAGACTGCAAAACAATATCGAGCACAGATATCAGCTATTCCTTCCTCAAATAATGCAATTTCTTGTAATATGAAGGCGATGCCCTTACATGGCTCCAACTTTTTCCTAGAAATTCATTTGTTGAGATTGCATTCTGTGCGTACATCAAGGGTGAGATCCAGTAACCCCATATCCACCATTTCTTCACATCCTCTGTCGAGAGAATAGAGATAGATATAGTCAACAAACTATCATTGCAGGCAGCTGAGACAGGAATGATATCTCTAACAGCTTGTAGTATGGCATCTAATATATAGAAGAAAGCAAGGCATAGGTGCATACCTCTCGACAGGATGAACCCACCCAGAACCAAAAGAATAAGCAGCGCAAAGGATCCAAAGGTATTTGCAACGATCATGTTCCTACCCAGTGCAGCAATGAACCGGAAGAGTGCTGATGCCATCTGATTGATTGCTAAGAGTAGCAGATACTGCTTAAATAGCCTGTTAAGGAGAAAAAGTACAACATTATTTTGAAGATCATAGAACAGAAAGATTCAGCTACAATGACCCAGCAACCTGAGACAGCATCAAAGTCAACCATCTTACCTTCCTACGTTTGGATCAAATCCAATAACATAGTAAGTTGTGAACACCCAAACTCCAACTTCTGCAAATGAAATTGGAATCTTTAAAATCCATGTTGGAATTGTATATGACCATGCCGGATAAAAGAGCAAATCTCTTTGTTTGAAGAAGACAGGAAGCTTCAGAATGGTCATCGCAAGCTCTGAGAACCCATTAAACATGATTGTGACTATTCCGAAGAAAAGTGCCCCCATATAAATTCCCCCATCAGTTACAGAGTCACGGTGCATGTTGGTGCGTAGGAAGATTGTCATTGTGATGAGAGCCATGATTATGAGCTGAAATTTGAAAATTACAAGATTTTAATTGCTGAGTTTGAGCGTATCACTTCATTATTTTTGTGGATATGACTCACCTGAGTTGCCTTGAAGATATACACAAATGAATTTCGCTTCATCAGTAATAGTTCTCTTGCAAGGTTAGCTTTCAAAAGCTCCTCCTTGCTGACACCATAATTTGAGGTTGTCAGGGCAGCTGGGTGGTTCTTGCTCTTGTCATAGGGGATGGAAAGTTCATTTCCTATATCCTGCCCAACATGGAAAGACTGAAAGGCCTCTGCAAATTCCTTGACAGGCACATACCGGTAATTTTCATGGTGGCGTGCCCAATACTGCTGCTGATCTTTCCTCGAGGTCACCTTTGAGATTTAAACCAGAAAAAAGAGATTCGGCATACTATCTTCGTGATGATGAAATAAGAGTCCAACGGTATGAAATAAAGAAGTTTGTGGCTGAACAAGTGGTTGACTGAAATCATTTTTGTAGTTAACTTACCTCCTGTAAGAAGTCTGCAACACCCTTCCTTTCTGGGCATTTGAAGCCCATTGACTCGAAGAACTCGAGCACATGTTCACGAGGACCTTGATACACAACTTGTCCATCGGAGAGAAGAATGATGTCATCGAAGAGGTCATATGTCTCCGGAGCAGGCTGGAGCAAGGAAATAACAGCTGTTCCGCCAAGAATATGAATGGACTGCCTAAGTGAATTAACTATCTGGAATGTTGTGGAGCTGTCTAGACCGGTTGATATCTCATCCATGAACAGAGCTTTTGCAGGTCCGACAAGCATCTCACCTATAGCATGCAAAATCAAACACCCAGAAGCCAGGCCCGGTAAATATGTGGATACAAGATAGGAACAAGTATAAAGCCTTGCTCAGAAGAATTTTAATCTTAGATGTTCATCTTATCGGTTGCTCTACCTGTTGTGACACGCTTCCTTTGGCCACCAGAGATACCTCTCAGCATTTCATCTCCTACCATAGTGTCGGCACAGATTTCCAATCCTAAGACCTACCATAATTTAAAGAAGCAAATGAAGAAATAATGAGTCTTGAGCATCTGAAATATTCAGTTCATCCTATAATGCAATTTGCAGCATGTACCTTTAATATATAGTCTGTGACCACACTGCTTTTTTGTCCATCCATTGCAGCTGCCTGCATGAGTGAAATTCAGGGAAATTTCATTACCGACCTCCACTTTGTTCCATTTACTTCCAATTCAGATAGAAGATTATATTGGTGCTTGCCATGATTGAGATTTCAAAAGAGGATTCTAATTGAAAATATGAATCTCACCTTCATGAAGACATCAATATCAGGATCGGGCTTGATATTTGCTGCCTTCTCCCTTCTCGATAACTCAGTTAACATTTCTGTATAGTTTCGACAAAGATGATTCATTTGCATTCATTGAAAATTTGCAAAGATGTACAACTAATACCGTATTATAGTTTTGATCTTTCCTCTGAACTTACCATAACGAGATCCTACTCCTTGGCACCTTGCAGAGAAAGCTAAGGTTTCACGAACTGTCATCTCCCCTATGTGAAGATCATGTTGACTGATGTAGGCAGCTGTTCTTTGAGGAACAAACTCCTCCATTCCATGACCGTTGTAAGTCACCCTCCCTGAAACCTGTTTATTTTTGTACATGTAAAAGCAAAATTACTCCTTTATATTAGTTTGGCCTATTAAAGAGGAGGGTGGGGGTCTTATTTTGAAAGTAAGATAGATTCAAAATGGATAATCTTGACCTTCAGATCCGAGTCCAGCTTTCCAGCCAAGGCCAACAACAATGTGGTCTTTCCTGAGCCTGGGGGCCCTAACAGCAAAGTCATCCTGAAATTAAGAAGAATAGGAATGATAATGCATCAGATAGAAATGCTGCAATTGATCATTAGAGAGGAGGGGGAAAAAAACTAGAGTAATTCAACTCACTTTTTTTTTTTTCTTTTTTTTTTTTTTTTTTTTTCCTGAGGGGTTATGGATGAAGTGAAACGCTTCCCCCAACTTTATTATTGAAAGGAAATTATTTACCGGTAACGAATTACATGAGAAAGAGAAAGGAGGGGGCGGTGGTGGTGGGTTACAATAGAAGTCCGAGACTGTAGCAATTTACACCAATGGGGACAATAGAGCTGAGAGCAACCTATGGCTATCCTTTATTTTCTTGTTTGCTGAAGCGGAGGATTAGACCACCCAACTTTTATGAAGAAACAGAGGATATAAGTAGTGAGGCAGGGATAATCTACTCTCAGCAGGGCAAGTGGAGGTAAAAAGAGTTACAAACAGAGATAGAGGAAGCTAGTTCCGAACAAATAGGAGTGATGCTAGCAGAACAAAAGAAACTCTGTAGATGTTCAGTCACGAAGAGAATCAATCATAGCCCTTGCAGAAAATTAACAAGAAGGCCGGAAAGAGTCAGCAGCATTTTCATTGCCACAGAGATTAATATTTGTGGTCGTAGGAAACCAAACGATGCTTGTCAAGATTACATTATTTATTTATTTATTTGTTTATTTTGAAGTTTACTTGTCAAGATAACAATATAAAATCAGGTGATGGAACTGCAAGTTTAAAGGTGAGTGCAACCTCTGGCAATCTAAAGATTTTCCTATATATTTATGAGTTGTCCCAAAGACTGAGAGCTCTTAGTAGTTGGTGCATGCCAGCCCCTTCTCATCACCAAGTGAATCTTCAACCATCTCACTTTCATATGGAAAAAAAAAACTCTCTTACCTTTGAGGCTTGATGATTCCACTGACATCATGTAGGATTGGCAAAGATCTCTTCCTACTCGGTAATATATGGAAGTAATTGGCAGCAGACTGGTTCAGGAGGATACGAGAATCAGAAGGATGTTATGGGCATGGAGGTATTAATTGAGAAACCGAACCGCTCTTTTGACGGTATATTTGAAATTCGTGAAGTACCTCAAGTACATTAACGATGGAATTCAGGATCGTCGGCAGTCCTCTGTTGCCCACATAAGTTTCTGCTTGGATGTTGAGGTGCTCGTAACGCACTTCAATTGTGGGGAGATCTAATCCAACACTGGAAACGAAAAGCGTATTAGAAACCCGTTGTCAATGAATTCGATGTAAAACAGTAAGGCGATCAAATTCTCACCGATCAATGCGATCTCTGAGCTTCAACAAGAACCTTTCATTGTCCTCCTCTGCAACTCTGACCAGTCTCTCCAGCAATGCGTTCCTCTCTTGCAACCCGAGTTTCTGGATGTCGACTTCTTTACTCTCTCCCTCAGCTAGAGTCAATATGCCCCTCCTCACTCGATCGTAGGTCGGCAATTTCTCCAGAGCAGCCCACTTCAGAGCCTCCTCATCATCCTCATCCCGCGAAGACCGGGAAAAGATGTCATCTCCACGCCTCCATATCGAACTGCTCCGCCGCATGCTCCCGACTCTATATACATCACCGGCCTCCATGGAAGCCATCGAAAAATTAACCAGCACCGACCGATTCCTTCCAGCAGCCGGAAGAAGAGCAGAACCAAGGGAACTTAATGGCTTCCTTGTGCTTTTCTTTCAAGGCAGCAATCCCCGAAAACTCGAAGAGAACTTGGGAAAGCTATGGCCGACAGGGATTATGAGGTCTATAAGGACCTAAAGGGAGAACAAAGATTTGAGCTTGTAAGTGGACGAGAGGGGGATGGTTTATATAGATTTTGGCAAACGCGGCGGGCGAGAGAGGAGACTTCAAGATGTTGGAAATTTGAACGGTGAATAACTGTTTAAGAGTTGGGTCAGAGATTGGAGTTCTCGGTCTCCAAGCTATTTCATTTGCCTCTGACAAGTAGGTTCCCAGAATTTCGTGAACCACCATTTCCCACCTACCTCTCCTATTTGACCATAATGCCCTTCTGCCATTTTTTGGACACCCCTTGCACATGGCAGTATTTCTTGTGTGACCGTTGAGGGTCCGCCGGGAAAGAAGTTTCGTCACAAATCTTTTTTTTTTCCGAAGAAGCCGCGTGTAACATGATTTCAATAATTGTGGGGTTATTTTGGACATTATGTTAGACAATGGAGCATGCCATCGTTTTTTTTTTTAAAAAAAAAAAATAAAATGGAGCAGGCCATCTTGACCTTCTAGAAGAAGGATATTTTGGTAGCCCATGACCCAATCCGTGACGTTTGAATTCATTGCCACAATAATTTTAGGACCGAAGTCTTTTTTTTTTTTTTTCTAATAATACAAACAGGAGGAGGCAAAGCTCCTGAAAAACAGAAACCAGGTAAAAGGTTCAAAACAAAATTGGGGCTCCCGTCACCCTATCCATTACGCGTGAATTCATTGCCACAATAATTTTAAGACCAATTTTTTTTTTTATTTTTTGATAATACAAATAAGAGGAGGCAAAGCTCCTGAAAAACAAAAACAAGGTAAGAGGTCCAAAACAAAATTGGGCCTAAGCCCCCCAACTTTACACGTATTACTATACTACGCAGGTATACAGATCTTACAACTATTTTATGTAAGCATAATTCATTTAAAGATTTTGTTGCGGTCAATCCCCTCGTCGTCTGGTCGTCGGGAACGAGCACCTGCAAAAAAAAATCCACACTGACCGGAGGCGGCTCCGGCGGGAATCCTCCGACGGTCAAGTCAGAGAGGAGACTGGACAACAGTGAAATGAAGACAGAGAGCTCAATCGAGAGAGAGAAAAGAAGGAGCAAGCCTGAAAGTTTTCGGGACCCCCCAGCACTGTTGTCTTCCCCGATATATATAGTGGAGCGTGGTATGGTGCCGTCATTAATGGCGCGGACAATTGAGGAATTGTCAATTCACTGTAGGATGTTAGAGTCGTCGTAAAGATGTCAACTCGCCGTGGGGCCGTCAAATCGCTAGGATTGACCATGCCATAGGCGGGATAATGCCGCTAGGCGGTAGCGCCGCTGTCAGGACTGACAGCCTCTGCGGTAGTACGACGCCTGGAGGAGCCGTCCGACCTTGGGTCGGTGGCCAGCCGAGGGGCGCTGGGTAGAGCTTCAGACTCCTCTTGTGGTCAGTCGGATACGTCGGGGGAGTCGGGCATCGGATCCCCTGGTGCAGTCGGTCGGCAGGGCAGAAAGGGTCTGCCCGACTGACGTACCTTCGGTCGGTCGGTCGGTCGGTATATCCCAACAGTTGCCCCCCTCACTCCTGAGCCTGACGTCGCATTACCCCGTGTCACCACGCAGGCGAAAGGAGTGGATTCCTTGCCACGTCCTGGACCGAGTTTGCCGATCTCACTGACAGATGGTCCGGTCAGATCGACGTCAGACGTCCCGTTGTTTGATGATGGGACGTCAAACAATCCGGTGTCAGGCGATCGGGTGTCGGATGATTCGGTGTCAGGCGATCGGGTGTCGGACGATTCGGTGTCAGGCGATCGGGTGTCCGGTGCCTTTTGGGGAACGAAAACCGCCGCCCAGCGCCGGTTCTGAGAGCGCGGGGCACTGTCAGGCGTCCCATCGGGAACGCGAATCGGTGCGAGCGGTTTAATTCTGAACCGCGGCCCTTTCGCCACGTTTCGAAGGTTGTTGGGCCGGCGTCTTTCGCATTAAATGAAGGCGGTGCGGCCTTCCTGGAATGGGCACGCCGAACCACCGGGTCGAAAAAGGAGGGCCGGATGTCGCCACGCGTCGCCCATCCGAGGGATCTCGATCGGCGCGGCATCATCTCGGCCATCGAACGGCCCTATATATATAGGGCCACTTGTGCTTGAAGCTCCATTCTTGACGATTTGCTACGGAGACTCTGTCCAAGTGGTTCTTCCGTCGTCGCCAGCGGCTGCCCCTTCTCCCACTCTCGCAAGGGTCCACCTGGGGTTCGTGATCCTTCCCGTTTTGCCGTAGTTTTCTTTAAATCTCCTTTCTTCTTCTCCTTCTTCTTTGGTCTTGCCTTTCTCTTGGTTCTGGTGCGATGGCCGGAAACTCATCTCAGGGGGCTCGGTCGGGAAACCCGACCGATGACCCTCGGTCGACTCCGAAAGTTGAGGTTTTCTCGCTTTCGGGGCCGAACGTTGATCGGCTTCGGGATCAGTATCGTATCCCGGAGCAGTTTCAACTTTTCCCCCCCGAGGTCGGCGGTCGGGTCAACAACCCTCCGCCGGGCCAGGTGGCACTGTACGTCGAGGATCTCCGTGCGGGTCTTCGGCTTCCGATTCCGGAGTTCGTCCGGAACCTGCTGGATTATTACGGACTTTGTCCGGCGCAACTGGCGCCGAACTCTGTCCGGCTAATAATCAGCTTCGCCTTGTTGTGTCAGCTTCTGCCGACCAACCCTCGTATCTCTCTCTTTCGGGCATTTTTTGTCCTCCGACCCCACCCTAAGGCTCGAGGGTGGTGGCTCTTCACCCCCGGAAGGGTCTTTCCTTCATCACTGGCCTTCCATCGTCCATCCACGGGTGGAAGAACCAGTTTTTCTTTGTTTCATCTTCTTCTCCCTGGGGCTTCCCTTCTCACTGGGGCGTGCCCCGAACCGAGGCGAACGAGAACAGCCGGGTGGAGGCGGACGACCGGGAGGACTTCCACCGACTCAAGGACATGTCGGTCCTGAAGCAGAGGGAGCTTGTTACCGAACAAGCCCTCTATGACGCTGGCCTGAGCTTGGTCCCCCGTCTAGGTATCGCCCGATCCATCGGTGTTGGGAGACCCCAGGAGTAGAATCCCCGGAAGAGTCCGAGAGAGAGGCGGACGGCGTTCGTGGGCGCTTCTCCTTCCTCGCTCATTCTAGTTGGGAGGGAGAAAGCCGTCGGGGCCGATGGGTGTCACGCCGCGGCTGCCCCTCCTCCTCTCCGCGGGGCTGCGGCGCTCCCGCGGAGGCGACGGAGATCGATGCGGACGTCGGCGGCTGCTCCTGGAGGGCATCGGACGTGCCGCCGGTTGCCCGGCCGGCGATGGCGGCAGCTGGGCCGGTTGTTGCTGAAGGCTCTTGACCGCGTCCGTCAGCATGGTCATCTGCCGCACGATCGCCGCGATCTGCGCCTCCGTGGTTACCGTGGGGTGCGGTGAGCTGGGTTTCGCCGCGGAGGGTGGGGAAGAGGTTTCTTCCCGGCGGGAAGAGCGCCTCGCCGACCCGGTGACCCTCGATCGCTGAGCTCTCATCTTTGTCATCTTGAATTTCGTGGGGACAACGTACCGCAACGTCCTGTACTCCCTTCCTGGCGCGCCAATCTGTTGCGGCCAATCCCTTGTCGCCTGGTCGCCGGGAACGAGCGCCTGCAAAAAGAAAGTCCACACTGACCGGAGGCGGCTCCGGTGGGGACCCTCCGACGGTCAAGTCAGAGAGGAGACTGGGCAACAGTGAAATGAAGACAGAGAGCTCAATCGAGAGAGAGAAAGAGAAGGGGCAAGCCTGAAATTTTCGGGACCCCCCAGCATTGTTGCCTTCCCCGATATATATAGTGGAGCGTGGTATGGCGCCATCATTAATGACGCGGACAATTGAGGAATTGTCAATTCACTGTAGGATGTCAGAGTCGCCGTAAAGATGTCAACTCACCGTGGGCCGTCAAATAGCAGGGTTGACCATGCCATAGGCGGGATAATGCCGCTAGGCGGTAGCGCCGCTGTCAGGACTGACAGCCTCTGGCGGTAGTACGGCGCCTGGAGGAGCCGTCCGACCTTGGGTCGGTGGCCAGCCGAGGGGCGTCGGGTAGAGCTTCGGACTCCTCCTGTGGTCAGTTGGATACGTCGGGGGAGTCGGGCACCGGATCCCCTGGTGCAGTCGGTCGGCAGGGCAGAAAGGGTCTGCCCGACCGACGTACCTTCGGTCGGTGATCGGTCGGTCGGTCGGTTCGGTCGATCGGTCGATCGTCGGTCGGTCGATCGGTCGGTCGGTCGTCGGTCGGTCGGTCGATCGGTCGGTCGGTGGTCGGTCGGTCGGTCGGTCAGTCGATCGGTCGGTCGGCCGGTCGGTCGGTCGGTATATCCCAACAGGTTTGTCTATTGTGTAGAACATTACGTGTAGGCAAGATATCTAGGCCGAACATCAAGAACGGCACCAAAAAATAATATAAAATAAGAAGGATGGAAAAAAATTAGAGAGAAAAGGAATTTTATTTGCCGATTAAAATTAGAGACTTAAGTCTCTCTGCTCGATTACAGAGCCTAATCCTTGGAATCAATTAACTGGTCATGGATCTTTACCAAAAAAAAAAAAGAAAACTGGTCATGGATAAACAACAGTTTCTTTGGGCACTTTGTTTCGAAAAGAATAGCATGCGTATTTGAACAAACACCTGGACGATTGTATGCGCCTTATTAATTTATTCTATTGCCCCCGACTCTGGTCGCCAACCCGGATCTTCAAAAAAACCCCAAGGATGCCTTGCCTCATGGATCAGGACTGTAACTTGTCCAAGAAGAAATTTTTTTTAAAGGAGCTCCGGCACATTGAATGACGAAGGTTCCTGAATAACCTAGAACTGGGACGTTATAGATAATTTGTGATATTTCTGGTTAGTTTTTTTTTTTTTTTTTCATACAAAGATCTACCGAAATTATTTAACAGTGTCTGCCTCTGCCATCTTTAAAAAACGATTTGATAGCTTCCTTGATTTGCACGTTGACGGTGTGCCGTGGAGACCGCCTTCTAGAATGACGAAGTAGCAGATACCATGTAAACATACGCTTACGAAGCGGTCGAGTCTGACGGTCTCGGCGCGCACGTTCCGCGTGTGTTCTCATGAATTGCTAATTACCCGTGTATAGCCAGTTGGTTGCATGACATACAGTTTTCTTAATTATTTTAAAATATAATATAAATATATAATAAATTATAATATATAAATTTTTTTGATTAATTTTTTATTATATATTAAATAATTAATATAAAAATCATTAATACTAGCATCTACGTGGAGAATGGAGGACTCCACAAAAATCAAATCTTTATTGAAAAATTCTAGTCATTAATATTTTTGTTGCTAATACCATATAATAATATAATAAATTATGATATATAATATATTTTAAATTGATTAACATAGAATAAAATCTTTAATACAATATGAGCCTTTGTATAAACTTAAACAAGAAGCAAAAGTTGATAGTCTACTGTCTATACTTGATGATATCTTAAAACAAATAGTTTAATTGGAACACAAAATGATCAGAAAAAAAAGCTATGTGATTTTGGTCTTAAGCTAGACACAACTAATCAACATTAATTAAAAGAGCACTATGGTTACCACAACCAGCCCTTAAATCATACCCGAAAGATACAATGATGCTATTAATACTATATGGACAGAAACCTTAAAAGCGTATTATGAAACTATTCAATTACTTATCTAAGTAGAAGACGAACAAGCAATTCTAATAAAGTCAAAAGATATGGAAAATTAGCACCGGAGGGATCAACATTTAGTCTTTTGGAAAAGATGGATTGTTCTTTTTGGTGTATACAGGATAGTCTGAAATTCTCAGGTCGCCTGTATAATTGATGAGTGTGTTTGAGATGTACGGGAACGTTAAGGTGGAGGTCTAGAGGGTAACAGAGGTTCATCTAATTGGCCCAGCGCAATCCAACTAGTCAGAGGCCAAGATGAAAGCGGTCAAAGAAGGTCAAGGAGTGCAATTTCATGTCAAATCTTGAGCGATTCTCAAGCGGTACAGATTTTTATGGGCCATGGAGGGGGTAAAAGCGGACAGATGTCCGGACCAATTACCCCTTGAATGACGCACCAGCAACCATTCTTAATATGGATGTCATCATGACATCCAATTCCTGGAAGCATTTCCACCTAGTGGGACATGTGAGTGAGAATGAAGTGGAAGAAAGGAGATGCTGATGCTACTGTCTCTGAAAGTAACCATCAATCCCTTCAAAGTAGTGGCTCGAGCTATTTTATCAAAAAAAAAAAAAAAACAGTGGCTCTAATTTTATTAAAAAAAATTAATTATATAAATTTAAAAAAAAATAAATTAAATTTTAAATTTTTATTTAATACAATCAGATCATTATGAATTTATTAATTATAAAATCAGAAAAAATTTAACATATATTATTGAACCAAGAATCAGAATCGGGTCTATGGATAGCAAGTAAATATTTGAATAAAATATTTTAAGATTGCACTAAAAGAGATAAAGTAATATTTTTTTAAAAAAATAAAAAAATAATTGAATAGTTTAATCAGGAAAGGAAACACTAAAACATTTGAGAAAGGGACCGAAAGCAAAAAGAATTCACGAAAACAGAAATTTGCCTCTCAAGGGGAGGGGATTTGATCTCAACTTTTCCATCAAAACAAAATCTTACGTGTACACAAAGTTGCTCTTGTTGGAGAAGAGAAAGTAATGAAATCAAAAAGATAATGGAGGTCAGATAATAGCTAGATCAAAATGTCCAAATTAGATCAGATAAAAGTTGGATTAAATCGGATTGAATCTTGTTAGAACTCAATAAATTCAAATCCAAACTAAAATGTGGAACATATCTAAATTTAGAATCCGATCATACTTTTTTAAATCGGGTTTAGATTAAATCTAAATAGGCCAAGTTGGATATTCAGCCAAGCAAAATGGAACAATCTGTATTTTTTTTAATCGAAGAATTAAGAAGGCTGCCTTGCCCTCTTTCTCTTTCTCAGTTGGCTTCTCTTTGTTGTTGCTTTCTTTCCCATGCCAGGATGCTTCTAGTCTAGATGTCCTCCACCTCTTTTCGGTCATCTGGCCCACTATCGAGCTTTATGTTAGGGAGGTTTGTGTCTGACCTCGAAAGACAGTCAAGTGCCTGCCTGGGCTCATCGCTAACGACTCAAGCATCAAAAACAATTTTATGTCTCAACGAGGAAGTGTCTCGCTACCTCTGCATGCATACCAATCACACAAGAAGCCAGAGAGCTCAATTTTGGGATCATGTTGTCCTCGAAGATCTTCCATTGGTTTTGGAGCACCCGCCCTGACGTTTGTGAAGGTCTAAACAACTAGATTGTACCTCAACCAAGATCTAACATTGGAATCACATCAACCATAAGATCTAATGTAACCTGATCTTGGGGATGGTGCCCAAACATATGTTAGACTAGCTTTGGATTGTTACCAAAGTACACCTCGTGATATCATCGACCACTGATCTATCCAATTGATGGTTTAGGCCGACGAGATCTCCTAAAATATAGAGATGGTTTTCTCCAACTTCACATGTGATGACCCAGCCCATGTAACAAACTCAGCCCATCAAAATCCAAATTAAAAAAAAAAAAAAAAAAAAAAAAACAGGAGTTCCTCCTCTCGCCAGCTCCCAATCAGAGTCGGAAAAGAGCTCCCTCCGGCTCTATTTAAGAAGGAGAACCTCCTCTCTCCCTCTCATCAAGAAATCCCGAGGCAAAACGGCAGAGATCGTCGAAAAATCCTCACAGAGACCCGTCCCTGTGCCCATCCAATTGCTCGCCGGAAAAGCCTCGCCGGCGTCGGAAGTAAGCCTCCTCCCCTTCTCTCTTCTTCCTTTTCCTTCCCGTGCTGGTGTGCACGCTCGTCGGCGACCGAAGTCGCCGGATTTTGTTGCGGAAGAACCTTTATTTTTGCCCATTTTTCTTTGATTTTCGATGCCGGTGGTCACCGCCGACCACCGGTTTGGCCCTCCTCTTGTCGTCGAGTTGCCCCCTCCTGCCGACGGTCGCCTCACCCGGTTGCACCGTCGGTCGGCCAGCCAACAGGGGATTGTGAGATCCCCTGTTTCGGCCCAAAGGAAGCCACGGGAAGAAGGAAGGAAAAGAAAAAGAAAAGAAGAAGAAGGAAAAGAAAAGAAAAAGAAAAGAAAAAGAAAAAAAAAGAAAAAGAAAAAAGAAAAAAAAAGAAGAAAAAATAATATAATAATAATAAATAGGATTTTCTCTCCTCTCTCTTCTGTGAAGAAAAAGAAAAAAAAAAGAAAGAAAAGAAGAAAGAAAAATAAAATAAATTAATTAATAAATAATAATATAAATAATAAAATATGAGAAAGAGAGTTTCTCTCTCTTCCTCTCTTTTTTCAGCCTGAACTAGTATTTTCTCTCTAGAATTTTCTCTCTCTAAAAATTCTCTCTCTTGATTGATTCTCTCTCTAAAAAGGTTAGTAAATGAAGAAATTTCTTTTAATAGTCCTGATCTAATTCTAATGAAGATCCTGATCTATGATTGTCAGACAGCGTACTGGCACCCACCTTAATCAGACAATGAATCTTTAAATTTGATCATCCATGATTTCGATCTGGCCATGACTTGATTTGATCATGTTGATTTTACCAATCGAGATATTGGACCAATCGTAATGTTAGATTGTATCACCTGATCAATTCAAATTGTACCTCATGAATTCTCTCTCCTCTAATTGTCTCTCTCTACTTGATTTTATGAAATCGATGAAGAAACCTCGGTCCTATCACTTCGAATCGATTTGATCTGATAGTCAAACTTTGGATCGTTTAGGTTCTAATTAGATTTTGATTAGATGAAATTAGATGACCGGACCCAATCTAAACCGTTGAAATATGGTATTCGTATTCTTTCTAATTATTGAAATTGATTCTGTATAGGATTGTGGATGTTTGATTATGAGATATCGCGATATGATCTACGAACAGAATTTTTGGAAGAAAATTTATAGAATTATGTAGATTTATTGGAATGCGTTCGAGGTAAGTAATGTTTCATTTTTCTAGATTTATCGAAAAATTATAATATATTTTTCTGACATGATTTATGAAACGATGCATGAATTGGATGAATGGTATTTTGTTATGAAAATATCTTATTTGAAATGTTATGATGAAGCATGATTGAACATATTGATTTCATGATGCATTATATTGATTGATTTCGATACTACATGAATATATATTTTATTATTGAAATTAGAATATGAAATATGATTTATGAAGAATTCTGATATAAAAACAATATGAATTGACAACCTGATTATGTAAAGGACCCTGCCAATGGGGCATATACGTTGGCAATTGATTTGTCCTGAGGATTCATATCGCCAGAGAGACCAGCGACAAACTGTTAGAGAGACCAGTGGTTCCGAAAGACTTTGCTGCCAGATGATTCGCAGCTCACCACAAGAAGATACGCGGTGTTATAACCCTGCCACAGAAAAAATATGGTCATAGCTCATGGTTGACGAAAAGAATTTAAGAACGAAAGAAATTAAAATTTGAAAAGAAATTTAATTTTTGAAAAAAAAAATTTGGCATGAATTATGTTGCATAATTGAAATTGATTTCGAATTGATGAACTCTATATGCTTATTTTCTATAAATGATTATTTACTTAAATGCCTGATGAAATCTGTTGAAAAGTGATCATTGCTCACTGGGCTGTCTAGCTCATTACCTCCTATTTTACTATTTTTACAGATGTTGAGGAATTAAGATGATACAAGATATGAATGGAAGAGTGATCAGAAGCAGAATCTCCATATTTAGGTAGGAGCCCGGGCGAAGTCTACCTGCAGCCACAGTTAGGGGTGAAGTCCGGCTCCCGTAGGAGTCCGGACGAAGTTTACCTTCAATTAGAGTTAGGGACGAAGTCCGGCTCCCGTAGGAGTACGGACTAAGTTTACCTGCAGCAGGAGTCGTCGGTGGAGTCCGGCTCCCGTAGGAGTCCGGGCGGAGCCTGCAGATGAAGTCGTGGGAGAGGTCTGGCTCCCGTAGGAGTCCGGACGGAGTCTGCAGGTGAAGTCGTGGGCGAGGTCCGGCTCCCGTAGGAGTCCGGACGAAGTCTGCAGGTGAAGTCGTGAGTGAGGTCCAGCTCCCGTAGGAGTCCGGATGGAGTCTGCAGGTGAAGTCGTGGGCGAGGTCCAGCTCCCGTAGGAGTCCGGACGTCGTGAAGAATCCGGTCGACGCTGGCGGGGTCCGATCCGTCGGCAAAACTTGGGAGTGCGGCGGAGGCTCGACCGCCGGGAGGTTTGAAGAAATGTTGTCGGAGGTCGAAAGTCAGTTGGATCCCTGGAAAGTCACTCCCATCACGAACTTCGGCTGGAGGGTATTTTATACCAACAGAAAGTAATCACAAAAGGATTGACATAAAATTTTATTATGCATTATGGTTATTAATTTGATCATTGGTTATTCAAGTGAATCGTAAGTTCAAATTCGATGTGAGAATAACACTATGATATTACTTTTAGTTGAGAAGTTGACTATTATTGACAAGATAAATATTTGATGATAAAATGTTGTTCCAGGATGGATTAAGAAAAATCTTTTATGATGCTTGATTGGAATATTTATCGAAATTAAATTTGGTATGTGGATTATATATAAAGTGGCATATTAGGATGAATGCATATTTGAGGATATTGCAAAGAAACCTATTTCTTATTGATGAAATCGATTATGAGGTTGTAGAATATTCATCGTACTGGAATCTTTAATCATCATCCTTAGATCTAGATAATAGATCTTATTATGTCTCTTGGAGACTACATGATGTGTATGAAATTTCAATTTAAAGATTTCGTATCTAAGTTGATCAAGAGATTTTCTGATATTATTGTTGAGGTTCTTAATAAAAATTGATATCTTCATATTAAGATAAAAGATCTGATTTATATTTATTTCAGATTAAGGGACCCATATGAATTTACAATTTAGAAATTTTAGATTTAGAAATTGATATGGAGTTCTTTTGCTTTTGGTAACGAGGTCCCTAATTGAATCTACTATTAAATGGAGATTTAATTTTTTGAAGCTTGTATGATTGTTATGAAAGGATATTTGATAGATATTGAAGATCCTGATGATAGAAATTTTAGAAAAAAAAATAATGATTTGAAATTCTTATATATTCTGATTATGACCAAATTTGATGGAGCATCAAAGGATTTTTTTCATTAATTTGACTTATAAAGATTTTTGGTTTGAAAATTATCGAATTGAATTGATATGAGAATTAAGATTTGATTTATATTGATTATAGTAAATCTATGTGATGATTTAAATATGATGTTGGACTCAAGGGTTAATCAAGATTATTGTACACCAGTAAAAGTATGAATGAGAATCGAAAGTTAATCTTTGACTTCAATTGAAATTTAAAATTTTAGATCTTTTCTATTGATAAGGTAAAGAAATAATTTGATCAAAATTTTTTTGGTGAAGCTAAGAAATTTTGATTGTTAGATCAGAGTGCGCAGTGGAAGCATGGTAATCTGGATTACTTTGAGTAAGTCAGGAATGTTGACCTTTTGAGTTAAAAAAATTATGATAGATGATATAGTTTGATACAAAAAATTTATTGATATTAGAAAGAATAATATTTTAAAATTTTAATTATTTTAGATATCCTAATGTGATTTTTTTTTTAAAAGTAGTGCTTCCACCTACTATGCTACAAAAATAATTAGCATCCTAATTCTAGGATGAGTGGACCTTTGATTTTTGATTAGAATATTTAGAAATAAATTTTTTCTATCCTAGAATTAAATTTATAATTCTCTATTTATTAGGAAGAATTTGAGATTATTTATCGAATAATGATTTCGATCTTAGATTATTTATACTCAAATATTATCTCCAGGATATAATAAAATTTGAAGTTTGAATTTTTTTATCATTATTATTTTTCTGACTGAATGAAAAAGATTGAGATTATCTATTGATATTGACGATTATTCTACAAAAGATGGATTGAAGTTATTTATAAATTAATTTGATAATGAATCGATTAATTAAGAGTTGTTAATTTTTAGATAAAGAAAATTGATATACTTACTTAGAATAGAGATATTGATTTTGATTATAAGAAAAATATGTTTTGATTTAGATCAATTTTTGAGTTATTGATTTTTATTATGGAATGACTTAATGATAAAAATTGCTTCAAGAATTAGAATATTTAAGAGTTTAAGGATTTGAGTAAGAAAATTTCGATGACTAGAAATAGTGATATTGATTCAATCAACAATGGTGATATTGATCTTTATGAAATGACTTAATGATGAAGTTGTATCGAGAATTAAAATATCAAAAATTTGAGAATGAGATTGAAATGATAAATCTTCAATCTTTGAAAGTACGAATAAAAAAAATATTTTTAAATTTTGATTGATTTGAGATGTCATCATATGATTCACATAAGTATGTTTTTCTTATCTTATGATGGGTTAAATTAAGAGTGGATAATATTTAAAAAAAAAATGAATGATGATGATGAATGAAGTTCTTATGCAAGAATAGAGACATTGACTTCTTCTATTCACAGGAGATAGATTTGATTTTAATTTGAGTCATGAGATATTGAACATTAATTTTTACAGAAAATGAGATCATAATTTCAAAATCTTGAAATATTAAAAATCTTTGAGATGTTGATCTTGATAAATAAGAAAATGGATGGTTCTGTTTCAGATCAATATTTGATGTATTGACTTTTTCCTTATGAAATAATTTAAGAATAAATTTTATATCAAGAATTAGAATATTAAAATATTCATGGATGAGATTCAAGTAAGAAACTATGAAGACTCAAGCAAGAAAAATTTGAGGATGAAATTTCTTTTAGAGGGGAAGAATGTGATGGCCCAGTCCATGTAACAAACTCAGCCCACCAAAGCCCAAATTAAAAAAAAAAAAGAAGAAAAATAGAGGAGAAGACTCCCGAAGGGAGTCTTCTTCCTCCTCTCGCCGGCTCCCAATCGGAGTCGGAAAAGAACTCCCTCCGGCTTTATTTAAGGAGGAGAACCCTCCTCTCTCCCTCTCATCGAGAAATCTGGGGCAAAACGACAGAGATCGCCGAAAAATTCTCACGGAGATCCGTCCCTGTGCCCGTCCAATTGCTCGTCGAAAAAGCCTGCCGGTGTCGGAGGTAAGCCTCCTCCCCTTCCTCTCTTCTCTCTTTTCCTTTCCGTGCCGGTGTGCACGCTCGCCGACGATCGGAGTCACCGGATTTTTTGCGGAAGAACCTTTATTTTTGCCCATTTTTCTTTGATTTCCGATGCCGGTGGTCATCGCCGACCACCGGTTTGGCCCTCCTCTTATCGTCGAGTCGTCCCCCCTCCTGCCGACAGCCGTCCCACGCCGGTTGCACCGCCGGCCGGCCAGCCAACAGGAGATTATGAGATCCCCTGTTTCGGCCCAAAGGAACCCATGGGAAGAAGGAAGGAAAAGAAAAAGAAAAGAAGAAGGAAAAGAAAAGAAAAAGAAAAGAAAAAGAAGGAAAAGAAAAGAAAAAGAAAAAGAAAAGAAAAAGGAAAAAGAAAAAAAAAAAAAAAAAAAATAATATAATAATAATATAATAATAATAAATAGGATTTTGTCGCCTCTCTCTTCCATGAAGAAAAAGAAAAAAAAAAAAGAAAAGAAGAAAGAAAAATAAAATGAATTAATTAATAAATAATGATATAAATAATAAAATATGAGAAAGAGAGTTTCTCTCTCTTCCCTCGCTTTTTTCAGCCTGAACTAGTATTTTCTCTCTCTAAAATTTTTTTCTCTAAAATATTCTCTCTCTTGATTGATTCTCTCTCTAAAAAGGTTAGTGAATGAAGAAATTTTTTTTAATAGTCTGATTTGATTCTAATGAAGAACCTGATCCATGATTGTCAGACAACGTACTGGCACCCATCTTAATCAGACCATGAATCTTTAGATTTGATCATCCATGATTTCGATCTAGCCATGACTTGATTTGATCATGTTGATTTCACCAATCGAGATATTGGACCAATCGTAATGTTGGATTGTGTCACCTGATCAATTCGAATTGTACCTAATGAATTCTCTCTCCTCTAATTGTCTCTCTCTACTTGATTTTATGAAATCGATGAAGAAACCTCGATCCTATCACTTCGAATCCGATTTGATCTGATAGTCAAACTTTGGATCGTTTAGGTCCTAATTAGATTTTGATTAGATGAAATTAGATGATCGGACCCAATCTAAACCGTTGAAATATGTATTCGTATTCTTTCTAATTATTAAAATTGATTCTGTATAGGATTGTGGATGTTTGATCATGGGATATCACGATATGATCTACGAACAGAATTTTTGGAAAAAAATTATAGAATTATATGGATTTATTGGAATGCGTTCAGGTAAGTAATGTTTCACTTTTTTTAGATTTATCGGCAAATTATATATATTTTTCTGACATGATTTGTGAAATGACGCATGAATTGGATGAATGGTATTTTGTTATGAAAATATCTTATTTGAAATGTTATGATGAAGCATGATTGAACATATTGATTTCATGATGCATTATATTGATTGATTTCGATACTACATGATTATATATTTTATTATTGAAATTAGAATATAAAATATGATTTATGAAGAATTCTGATATAAAACAATATGAATTGACAACCTGACTATGTAAAGGACCTGCCAATAGGGGCATATACGTTGGCAATTGATTTGTCCTGAGGTTCATATCGCCAGAGAGACCAGCGACAAACTGTCAGAGAGGCCAACGGTTCGAAGGACTTTGCTGCCAGATGATTCGCAGCTCACCGCAAGAAGATACGCGGTGTTATGACCCTACCACAGGAAAAATATGGTCATAGCTCATGGTTGACGAAAAGAATTTAAGAACGAAAGAAATTGAAATTGAAAAGAAACTTGAATTTTTGAAAAAAAAATAAATTTAGCATGAATTATGTTGCATAATTGAAATTGATTTCGAATTGATGAACTCTATATGCTTATTTTCTATAAATGATTATTTACTTAAATACCTGATGAAATCTGTTGAAAAGTGATCATTGATTACTGGGCTGTCTAGCTCATTACCTCCTATTTTACTGTTTTTACAGATGTTGAGGAATTAAGATGATACAAGATATGAATGGAAGAGTGATCAGAAGCAGAATCTTCATATTTTTAATTTAGGTTGAAAGTCTTATTAAATTTGATGTAAGGTCTATGAATCATTGTTGAATTTATTGAGATATTAAAGAAGAAATTTAGGTCGTTATATTTTAGATTTGAATTATTGACTAATTATTCTGCTGTTGTTTTAAGATAGCATGATAAGATGCCTTACATGCTTATGGAAAGAGTTTTCTATGAGTATGCGCGGTAGCCATGATCCTTGATTCACAATTTCGGATCGGAGGCGTGACATCACATATGTTGGCTGATTTATCGCACCTAATGCATGCATATAACGTATGCAACTGATACTATAAATCATGTGCCTGTAATTATTAGCAAAATAGACACCTACAATCTTTCCACCAGTGAGATCTGACTTTCCAGCCCTATTACTGAATTTGCAAATGACGTCACACTACTACCCCTCTATAAAAGGGAGAAGAAAAGAGCTCTCGGGTAAGGAAAAAAAAAGGAAGCAAAATCTCTCTCTCACTCTCCTCTCTTCTACTGTTCTAAATTTTGATTGATTTAGATATCAAAAGATTTCTGTTGAAAAATCTTTGATGAGAATGAATTATATTTACAGATCCTTTAAAAAGGAAAAACTCTAGCAGTCCACCGCACTTCACGATCGGGAGCTGATCATCGAAGTTTCAATCCGAAGGCTTGCAGCAACACTCATCGCGAGTATCTAACACATTCCTCTCCAAGCTATTAGGACCCAGACGCGGATATGAAGAGGGAATATAGATGAGGAGGCAGGAAATTTAAAAGAAAAAAAATTTTTTTCTTCACCTTCAGCTTATGCGGCTTTAGAAACCGTCCGATTAAAAAAATAGATGATGAACGGCGAGGATCCGAACCCGACTTCTCACTCTCTCTCCCCAATCAGGATACCAATGAGTTCATTCTCTCTCTCTCTCCAATCGGTACACCTATCGGCTCATCTGCCCCCACCCCGTCCATCGATGGCCTGCACAGCGGAAGAGCAAGAGCAACGCAGCAGGTACTCCTCTACTCCTCAGACACAGCGGCGGCGATCGATCCCTCTCCTTCCCCTCCGCCCTTGCCTCCAGCTTCCGGCTGAAAACGACGGTGTGGGCGGAGCTCGGCGGCTCCGTGGGGGACCTCGGCACCTACATACCCATCGTGCTCGCCCTCTGCCTCGTCAACGGCCTCGACCTCGGCACCACGCTCGTCTTCACCGCCCTCTACAACGCCACCACCGGCCTCCTCTTCGGCATCCCCATGCCCGTCCAGCCAATGAAGTCCATCGCCGCCGTCGCCATCTCCGAATCCACACCCCTCTCCATCCCGGAGATCATGGCCGCCGGTCTCTCCACCGCCGCCGTCCTCTTCCTCCTCGGCGCCACTGGCCTCATGTCCTTTCTCTACCGCTTCATCCCCGTCCCCGTCGTCCGCGGGGTCCAGCTCTCCCAGGGCCTCTCCTTCGCCTTCTCCGCCATCAAATACATCCGCTACGACCAGGACTTCGCCGCCGCCAAGTCCGGCGGCCCCCGCCCCTGGCTCGGACTCGACGGCCTCGTCCTTGCCCTCTCCACCCTCCTCTTCGTCATCCTCGTCACCGGCTCCGGCGAGAACGACGAGGACCGGCATCGACAAGGGCAATTCGAATCCCCTCCTCACGGCTCCTCCCATCGCCCTCATGGCCGCTGCCGGAGGAGGTCATGCATCCCTTCCTCGAGGATCCCCGCCGCGCTATTGCTATTCTTGTTAGGGCTGGTCCTCTGCTTCGTTCGAGACCCATCCATCATCGGAGACCTCAGATTCGGGCCTTCGAAGCTCCAGATCGTGAGGATGACGTGGGACGACTGGAAGGTGGGATTCTTGCGGGCGGCGATCCCGCAGATCCCCCTCTCGGTGCTCAACTCGGTGATCGCCGTGTGCAAGCTCTCCGCCGACCTCTTCCCGGACCGGCAGGTGTCGGCGGCGGCGGTGTCGGTGAGCGTGGGGCTGATGAATCTGGTGGGTTGCTGGTTCGGGGCGATGCCCGTCTGCCACGGCGCCGGCGGGCTGGCCGGGCAGTACCGGTTCGGCGGGCGGAGCGGGGCGTCGGTCCTGTTCCTGGCGGTGGGGAAGCTGGCGCTGGGGCTGGCATTCGGGAGCTCCTTCGTCAGGATCCTGGGCCAGTTCCCCATCGGGATCCTCGGGGTGCTGCTGCTCTTCTCCGGGATCGAGCTGGCCATGGCGTCGAGGGACATGGGCACCAAGGAGGAGTCCTTCGTCATGCTCGTCTGCGCGGCCGTCTCCCTGACGGGGTCCAGCGCCGCGCTCGGGTTCGGCTGCGGGATTGTGCTCTACCTTCTCCTCAGGCTGAGGGAGCTCGACTGCTACTCTCTCCTTCTCGCAAATCGTGGTGCTCCGATCGGGGAGCAAGCTGGGGTCTAGTCTGTTTTTTAATATTGCGTCAGGAAGAATAAAAGAAAAGGCTTGGTCTTTCTATCATTATGTCCATACCATCTTATTTCCATTCTATTCTATTCTATCCCACCTGGTCCACTGGACCTGGGTGGGACATCTGTAATTAGCGCATGTATTGCGGACGGTCGTATATTCGATCAAATTCATTAGCCGAACCTCTTTTTCGGGAAGCTCCATAATCAGAGGCTACACCCGTCACCATGCTTCCAGAGACGCGCCATCTTGATGCCTCGAAGGGGGTTTTCTCCTGACGTTTGCGCATTTGCTCTTGTAACGAGAGCTTGGGCTCACCTCAATGCTGTGGAAACAGGTGAAACGGTTCATATATGGTTTGATGGTAGAATTTTGCGTGTTTGTCATGACTGCGCTTATAAATCCGTGAGACAGCTGTGGAAAGATCACAATTGCAGGAGAGGCTTTTGATGGAATGCCGCGAAGAGATGTGGTCTCTTGGACGTCGATATTGTCTGGCAATGCTCAAGTAAATCGGTGGGACGGGTCTTTTCTCTTCTTTGATGAAGTGAGCGCGTTGGGCCAAATCAGGTCACGATCATGAGCCTGCTTTCAGCGTACGGGCGGTTGCCCGCTCTTGATGGATCGAGGACGTTTTGCTCCAATCTCAGATTGCTGAAAAACTGGGAGAGAAGCGATTTGGATGTCGGTCTCTATAATAAACCTGTATGCAGAGTGCGGAAGTATGCTAAATGCTGCTGAGGTCTTTTAAGAGGGTGCCTGTGAAAAATACTGTAACCTGGAATGCTTGGTTGGTGGCTTGGATCAGAACGGACGCTACAAAGACGCCTTAACTATGTTCCAAGAAAAGGCATGCTCTGAAGTGAAGCCAGATGAGATAACAATTGTAAGTGCTTTGTCAGCATATACTCAGTTGGGTGATCGATCTTTAGCAAGGGAATTAAGCTTCTCCATACTTAGATTGAGGATTGCATGATTCTTGCAACGTTTCTGTTAGACATGCTTTCGATAACATGGATGCTGAATGTCGAGATCTTGCAAAGCAGAAGCCATCTCTAGGAAAATGCCTGAAAGGAATGCTTTCTCGTGGACAGCTAGAATATCTGGCTATGTTCAAGAGACTCGCTGTAAGAAAACCTTGAGCCTCTTTGAAGAGACAATGCTCAATCGCAAATGTTGAACCAAATGAAGCTACCTTGCTTAGCGTATTGTCTGCTTGTTTCCAGCTTGGGGCTTGGAATCAAGGCAGTTAGGTTCATGTTTATATAGAAGAAAATAATGGGAGAAAAGATGTTTGCCTGAATGTGGTTCCATTGAAATTACATCACAAATTTTCATGGAATGCCTCAGAAAGATGCCTTTTCTTGGAATGCAACAGTTGGTGGTTTTGCAACTCACGGACATGGAAGAGAAGCAATATATCCCTTTGATCAAATGCAGAAGATAGGGACAAAAGCCTGATACCTTATCTTCTGGGTGTTCTTTATGCATGTAACCATTCAGGCATGGTTCACGAAGGATATTTTAATTATATTCCATGTGTAGCTTATATGGTATTGCGCCTGAAGTGGAACACTATGGATGTACTAAAGACCTATGAAGCGGACCTGGATGAAGCAAGTGATTTTGCCAAGAATACATCAATATAGCACGTGACTCACTGACTCTGTGATATCTGGGGATCGCTTCTTGCTTCGTGCTGGGGCCGTAATGAGATAAAGCTTGGAGTGAAAAATTGCACACAGCCATAATCAAGGTAGCATCCAATGATGAGGGAGCACATGTGCTCGTTTCTAATTTATATGTTGAAGCAGCTAGATGGAATGACGTGAGACGAAGTATGAGAATGGAGAAGACCCCTGGATGCACTTTGATTGAAGTGAATGGTGTTGTCCACGAGTTCTTTGTCATGGAGATAAATTACTCCAATATGATTTGATTTATTTGGTGCTTGATAGCCTTACACATCAGATGTAGCAGACCGTTTGTGAATCATGCTATGCTTTGTAAAGCATCATCCATCAGCTTTGTAAACCTGGTCTGGATCAAGGTATGTTCAGTATATGTTCGCATATATGGCATTTTCCTTGTTATTAAACACAGTTTACTACAAAGGAAACTTCTTCATTAGATGAAGCAAATAAAAACCCAACCTAGTGTTACAATTTGTCTTTAGTGTTGGATTTCTGCAGATGCTAGTACATGTAGATTTCAAATTTTTTTCTAAATCTAAAACGCAGTAAAAAATCAGATTAAAATAATTTTAATCTAAAATCCATTCATTGTATGAAAGTATCTATGGATCTATTTCATATCTAAAATTAACATAAACTGATTTTAGGATGAATAAACAAAAATCTGTGATCAATTCACATATCTGAATCGTTTTCCTCTGCTTTAAACCTGTAATAGAGGTTGAATTCAATTCAATCCCTAGATCTGGTATTGAGCAGGTTCTGAATCAGCAGCACAAGTGTTCTGCTTCTATGGTATCACAGAGCCGATCTGGATAGCTCTTCTTGATACAATTCACTAGAACTCAAAGTCTGAATAGGCTTGAATCAAGCCTGGATAGGTATTAACCTTTGAACCCTTTTTTATCTTACTTTCTTGATTCTTGAAAAAGTCAAGATCCTTTCTTGATCTCTCAACTAATCAAGAAGAACTACTATCAAGAAGTAGTTGTAACAAACTCCCAACAAACTTGAGAGGAAGGAGAAGAAATCAAAAAATTGGGCACCAACCCTTGACCAAGGAAAAGGATGCTGCCCACCTCTCTCCTAGATCCAAGAGAGGATGCCTAGAGAGAGAGGGCATGGGCTAGAGAGAGGAAGAGGAGAGGATGTGTTGGGCACAGTAAGGGTGGTGGCAAGGATAAGAAAATATGTGATCTTTTGAGAGGTAGGGTTAGGATCTTTTAAATAGACAACATAAGGGTATCCTAATCAAATTAGGGTCCCTTTTCCTAATTATATTACAAGTCCTAACTTAAAACCTCTTGGACCAAGTAAAAGGAGCGCCAGCCATCTTTGACCCACGCCCACACCCAATGCTACGCATCCCATCATATGGGATCTGATTAAATGCTCTCAGATCAGCCCATATAGTTTCATAAATTCACTTCAAGGGTTCTTGATCAAATCAAGATGAATAAAATCAAGAAATTCTTTCTTGATTTAATTCGAGCCATAAATTAAGCATCCAATTATTGGAGGTCATTAAATCAAATTCAAGTAGGTTCAAATCAAGTGTATGAATTGGCTAAAGCTTATCATATAAGCAAACCAACCATAAGAAGAATTGGATTTACCTATGTGCTACCAAGATTAACATGAATCAAATAGGATTTCTCTAAATCCATATAAATTAGTACTTCATAAGTTTAATTTTAATTAATTCAATTTTTTTCTCTTTAATAGTGACCCCATAGGCTCAATTCTGTCTAATAGTGAGGCATAACATATTGAGCTCTCACAATCCACCAGTGACGTGTAGCAATATTTAGTAGCAACTCTGTAGAATCGAAATAGAACCTATGAGTGTAGTTAATGTGTAATACAGTCTCTCTATCGTGAGTTTCGATTAGATAGCAAGTCATAGATAAATCATTAAATCTCATCAGTAGTCATATGATAGATTCGAACAGCTCAAGTCCAATAGTGATTTCAAATAAAAATTCTTTTTCATTAATCACACTGCTATGGCCATAGACTTGTGGACTCGGCTTCTAAAATCTCATAGGACTGCTCATCTCTATCAAGATCGATAAATCCTATTTAGATGCACACCTTGGTCCCACAGCTCAACCAACTGCAGTCAACATTCATAAAAAAAAAACTCATAATTGAGTGAATACTTATGTGTAGTCAAACTACCGCAGTCTTACTGTGAACAACTGTGACATTACAGGTTAAAGGACTAATCACACCTACAGTATTGAGATGATTACTGACGATTGGATAGAAATCTATGTGATCTCTCGTATGGTCACGCTCTTTACTAGTTGTTCTCTAACAACTATCCACATTTGTCGCTCAGTATTTCTATACCATAGACTAGAGACTCATCTACTTTGAAGAAAGTGAAGTATGCGTCGGTCTATCTGGATGGATCATCATCCCTATGATTATCCTATGATCGAAAATAATTTAGAAATCGATCATACATGCTTCTAATTCTCAACAGTTGAAAACATATATCGTAACATCAATTTCAAGGACGATTCAAGGATACATAACACTTGAATGAAAAAAGAAAACTTATCTTTTATTGATTAAATCAATAGTTTAAGTATAAATTTATATCATAGAAAGAACAATGTGTCAGCCAACAATTAGCTTTTAGGACATACATCTAACAATCTTCCATTTAGACTAAAACCAAGTAGTCACTAATCTAAGCTCCATCTTCTCAAGGTGAGCTTTCATTTTGGATTGGTTCAACTACTTTGTCAGTGGATCTATTACGTTATCCGTGAAGTCTAATCTTTATATCTCGATATATTGCTTCTCAAGGCAGTCGCGTATGATATAAAATCATCTCTTAATGTATTTGAATTTTTTATGAGATCGGGGCTCCTTAGCAAGTGTGATGGTTTCATTGTTGTCGTAATACAGTGGTATGGCATCTGATGTCATTATATCGAGTTTCGCGATAAATTTTTTGAATCGAAAGCCTTCTTTTGCAGCATCTGAAGCGGTAACAGACTCAGCCTCTGTGGTCAAATCTGCGATGATGCTCTGCTTGGAATACTTTCAGCTGACTGCACCATCATTGCAAACGAATATATACCCCGATGTAGACTTTCTATCATCAGGATCTGATATAAAGTTTGAATCTGTATAATTTACAATCTGCAATTCAGGTGTTCCTCTAAAAATCATGAACAAATTCTTAGTCCTTCGTAAGTACTTAAGGATATTTTTCATAGCTATCCAGTGCTCCTCATCTGGATTCAATTGATATCTACTTGTGACACTCGCAGCAAAGACAATATCGGATCGAATACATAGTAGACATACATGAGGCTCCCTATTATCGAAACATAAGAGATTCTACTCATGCGCTCGATCTCTTCAGAAGTGGTAGGATATATCATCTTGAATAGTCGAATACCATACCTAAGGGGCAGTAAATCTCTTTTGAAGTTTTTCATGCTGAATCGCTTCAGCATTTTCTTTATATACAGCTTTTGTGAGAGACCAAGCATCTTTCTAGATCTATTTCTATAGTTCTTTATCCCAAGGATATAGGACGTTTCTCCTAGATTTTTCATGGAGAATTTCTTAAACAATCAAGTTTTGATCGAGGTCAGCATGAAAATATCATTCACAATAAGGAGGATATCATCCATGTACAGTATGAGAAAAATAAGCGCGCTCCCACTGATCCTTTTATAAACATAAGATTCCTCTTCATTTTTTATGAAACCAAACGATTTGATCGCATCATCAAAATGAATATTCCAGCTCTGAGAAGCCTGCTTTAGTCCATAGATGAATTTTTACAGCTTGCAGACTCGATGATCACATCACCAGATGTGAAATCCAAAAGCTGTTCTATATAGATATCTTCCTTAAGATATCCATTCAGGAAAGCAGTTTTCACATCTATCTGTCAGATTTCGTAATCATAATAAGCTGCAACAGCAAGCAATGTATGAATGGATTTTAGCATAGCTATAGGTGAAAAAGTATCATAATAGTCAATGCCTTCGCGTTAACTATAACCTTTCGCCACCAGTCTTGCTTTATAGGTCTCTATCTTACCATCGGCATCTATTTTTCTTTTGTAGATCCATTTACATCCAATGAAAATAATTTTCTCAGGTGGATCCATTAAGATCCATACCTGATTCAAGTGCATTGAATCAATTTCTGATTTCATTGCATCTAACCATTTTTCGAAATCGATATCAGACATCGTCTAGTCAAAAGTACTAAGATCATCACTATGACCTCCATCTCCCACAAGAAACGTTTTCTCTACAGTCTCTTTCAGCATACCCATGTATCTTTCAGGAGAATGGAAGATTTTACCTGATCTACAGGTGAAGATGAAATATTAACTATCGGCTCATCATGGATGGTGTTACAGTGGTTACCGTGGGCACCTCGGATCGGCACTACATCACAAAAAATTTTAGGCTCTCGGATCGTCAACATGATCGCTGACTGCCGTATGAGTCGATGAGTCCATCTTCCTACTGAGCTGAGGTGTCCGTGAAGTCCAATTTGTGCATGAGCTGCCTCAACCGACTTATTCCTTCATTGTGTACAATAGCTGTCCATTCTAAATAGATAAGATTTGGTGTAACAGTTTCTCCTTATCTCACGAGAGTAATTAAGGGCTAAATTATCTCACCCACTATGGTAATTTCAACAGTCCGACAATCTCGAGATCATGCGATCTCGCAGCTAACAATCCAACTGTCCAACATCATTCTATATAAATAATTAGAGCTCTGCAAGCCCAAGTAAGTCAAATCAAATTTCTCTCAGAGAATTCGTTGCTGCTTCTTTGTTCTTTATTTTTTTAACTTGAGTATTGGAGAGTCTCCGTCGGAGCCACAACCTCCGATTTGAGGCTTATTTTGCAGGTCACTCCAGTGCCAGCATCCCTGCATGAAGATCAGGTGTCTGTTATCCGATCTTGATCGATTTAAGCAGCAATAGATAAAGGAAGGGCTACTTTTCGCAACATGCAATCAATAAAAATCACCACCAAACGATCGAGATGATCTACCGTCTCTCGAATCATCATCGATGCTGAAGAAAGCTATGCACCAAGGACGCACCCACCAGCGATGGAGGCCCTCCACCAACCCAACTAGCACAGGTCATGGCAGATCATTTTGACCTGCTCTTCCAGCAGGTCCAGATTTTGATGGCCACCATTCAGACAGTCCAAACTATTCCCGCACTCCTTTCAGCGGCACAACCGGTACCTCTCTTGACAGTGCCTCTAGCATCTCCTGCGGTGGCACACTCACCGAATCTGGCTTCTTGGCCACCATCACACCCTAGGCTGGCCACAAGTGCTCTTCCTCAGAGCTTGCGTCGCTTCGAGCTTCTTCCTTCGAGCTCGCACCGCTTCGAGCTTTCTCCAAGCATCCAAGCTCCCGATCTCTAATCGAATTTCAAGGTGAGCTTTCTTGTTCTGCTCTTCCTACAGATTCATCCCCTCATACTCGTCAGCCATCTGCAAGCTCGGCTCTATGCTCCCTAGCCTCCATTCGATCTCTGGCTCCCTCCGAGCTCTTGGCCTCCATCCAAGCTCCGGCTCCCTCGGTCCGAGCTTTTGGTTCCTGTCCGAGCTCCCAACCTCCATTCGAATTTTCTGACTGCTCCTCTTATGGACCCTATCGAGCTTCGAGGATTTTATCGTCCTAAACATTCAAGGCCGTAAAGGGTTCCTTTGAGGTAAAATTGGTCGGATTCGAGGCTTAAGGGGGTGGTAGATCCAAAGTTATTTACGTGTGACGCCCTCTGCTCACACGCTTTGGCATGAAAATTATCCACAACCGAGGTCTGACCTACGATTGTGCCATGGCTACACATGAGGGGCTCCAAGGTACGTTATGTTCATTTATTATGGCCTAGGTGGACAACCTGCAGGAAAAAGTAGTGGAGCACATACCGAACGTGAACCCATAACATTCTAAGTCAAAAGGGAAGCATAGGAATGCATGGAGATGGTGGAACATGGCCATCCAAGGTCGGATCAGTATCAAATGGGTTTGATGCTCAGGTCAAGACTGATCCAACCAATCCGAGCTAAAAAAATTCTTCAAATTCGAGATAAAATCTTTCAAATCCGAGATAAAATCCTTCAAATTCGAGATAAATTCTTTAGATTCGAGATAAAATCCTTCAAAACTGAGATAAAATCTTTCAAATTCGAGGTAAATCCTTCAAATTCGTGGTAAAATCCTTCAAATCTGAAGTAAATCCTTCAAATTTGAGATAAAATTCTTTAAATTTGAGATAAATTTTTCAAATTCGAGGTAAAAGCATACAAATCCAAGATAAAATCTTTCAAATTTGAGGTAAATCCTTCAAATCTGAGGTAAAATCCTTCAAATCCGAGATAAATTCTTTAACTCCAAGGTAAAATCTTTCAAATTCGAGGTAAATCCTTTAAATCCGAGGTAAAAGCATGCAAATCCGAGATAAATCCTTCGAATCTGAGATAAATCCTTTAAATTTGAGGTAAAAGCATGTAGATTCGAGGTAAAATATGCAAATTCAAGATCTAAGTATGCAGATCTGAGGTAAAAATCAGGCTAATCCGAAGTTAAAAACAAGCCCAAACTGAGGTAAACAATAGAAGTCAAGCAAAATCCAAAAAGTTTCCAAACAGTGCTCACAATTATCATGGTAAAAAGCTTTTGAACCTTATCTATTATTCTTTGTCATTCCTTTTAAACAACAGATCTTTAAGCATTTAAATTAAAGTGAAGATCAAACTAAAACCATAAAAATAAGGTGAGACCTATGAGACGATCTTCAAAAAACTAACCTCAAAAGTTAACATCACCAGAAGGTAAATCTGAGCAAACCAAAGAGAAGCAAACTAGCTCAAATGGGTAACAACAGTCTATTTACCTCCAAAAGTATGATCTGACTAACAAATCTAAAGGCCCAATTAGAGCTGGTTTGGCAAGTTTTCTCATCTTTTGTGTGCAGATCTACAACTCAAGACCAAGATGACTCCGAGGCGGGGCTAACTTACCAGACCCCTGTAGAGTCCGAGTCGTTCGAGAAGCGGAGGAAGATCTTTAAGAAATTTTTGGAGGGATAACTAATCAGACCTTCAGAAGGCTGTCGAGAGCACAAGATGTCGCAGGCACAAGCTCGCTGCTGGTACACAATGTCTCTCATGTAAAGACGAGAAGTGCTAGATGCCGTAGGCACAATATCGCTGTAGGCATACAACGTCACTCGTGAGGGCTAACTTACCAGACCCTTGAGAAGATTTTGACGACTCTGAAGTGGGGCTAATTTACAAGACCCCTGTAGAGCCCGAGTCATTCGAGAAGCGGAGGGAGACCCTTAGAGAACCTCTGAGGGATAACTAATTAGACCCTCAGAAGGCTGTCGAGAGCATAAGATGCCGCAGGCACAAGCTCGCTGCTAGCACACACTGTCTCTCACGATAAGATGAAAATGCTAGATGCTGTAGACACAAGATCACCGTAGGTACACAATGCCACTTGTAAGGGCTAACTTACCAGACTCTCGAGAAGACCTCGACAACTCTGAGGTGGGGCTAACTTATAAGACCCCTGTAGAGTCCGAGTCGTTCGAGAAGCAGAGGGAGACCCTTAGAAAATCTCTGGAGGAATAACTAATCAGATCCTCAGAAGACCGTCGAGAGCGTAAGATGCCGCAAGCACAAGCTCGCCACTGGCACACACTGCCTCTCGCGCAAAGACGAGAAGTGCTAGATGCCATAGGCACAAGATCGCTACAAGCACATAACGTCACTCATGAGGGCTAACTTACCAGACCTTTGAGAAGATCTCAACGACTTCGAGTTGGGGCTAACTCACAAGATCCCTGCAGAGCCCGAGTCGCTCGAGAAGTGGAGGGAGACCCTTAGGAAATCTCTGGAGCGATAACTAATCAGACTCTTAAAAGGCCACCGAGAGTGCAAGACGCCGCAGGCACAAGCTCGCCACTGGCACACATTGCCTCTCGTGCGAAGATGAGAAGTACTAGATGTCGCAGGTATAAGATCACCACAGACACACAATGTCACTCGTGAGGGATAACTTATCAAACCATCGAGAAGACCTCGATGACTCTGAAGTGGGACTAACTTACAAGACTCCTACAGAGCTCGAGTCGTTCAAGAAACAGAGGAGATTCTTAGAAAATCTCCGAAGGGATGACTAATCAGACCCTCAAAAGGCCATCGAGAGTGCAAGATGTCATAAGTACAAGCTCGCCGCTGGCACACATTGCTTCTCACGTGAAGACGAGAAGTGCTAGATGCCATAGGCACAAGATCACCGCAGACACACAACGTCGCTCGTGAAGGCTAATTTATCAGACCCTCGAGAAGATCTCGATGATTTCGAAGCGGGGCTAACTTACAAGACCCCTGCGGTGCTCGAGTCGTTCGAGAAGATGAGAAGTGCTAGATGCCGCAAGCACAAAATCGCTACAGGCCCACAACGTCACTCATGAGGGTTAACTTATCAGACCCTTGAAGAAGACTTCGACGACTCTGAGACAGGGCTAATTTACAAGATTTCTGCAGAGCCCGCATCATTTGAGAAGACAGAAGTGCTTGATGCCGCAGGCACACAACGTCACTTGTGAGGGCTAATTTATCAGACCCTCGAAGAAGACCTTGATGACTCTGAAGCAGGACTAACTTATAAGATTCCTACAGAGCCTGCATCATTCAAGAAGATAAGAAGTGCTAGATGTCGCAGGCACATAATGCTACTCATGAGGGCTAACTTACTAGATCCTCGAAGAAGACCTCGACGACTCTGAGGCGGAGCTAACTTATAAGACCTCTACTGAGCCCGAGTCGTTCGAGAAGATGAGAAGTGCTAGATGCCGCAGGTACAAGATCATCACTGGCACATAACGTCACTCATGAGGGCTAACTTACTAGACCCTCGAAGAAGACCTCGATGACTCCGAGGTGGGGCTAATTTACAAGACCCTTGCAGAGCCCGAGTCTTTCGAGAAGACAAGAAGTGCTAGATGCTGTGGGCACAAGATCGCTGCAGCACACAACACCACTTGTGAGGGCTAACTTACCAGACCTTCAAAGAAGACCTCAACGACTCCGAGGCGAGGTTAACTTACAAGATCCATGCAGAGCTCGAGTCGTTCGAGAACATGAGAAGTACTAGATGCTGCAGGCACAATATCACCGCAAGCACACAACACCACTCGTGAGGGCTAACTTATCAGATCTTCGAAGAAGAACTTGATGATTTCGAGGTGGGGCTAACTTATAAGACTCTTGTAGAGCTCAAATCATTCGAGAAAATAAGAAGTACTAGATGCCACAGGCACAAGATCGTTGCAGGCACACAACGTTACTCGTGAGGGTTAACTTGTCAGACCCTCGAAGAAGACCTCGACGACTCCGAAGTGGGACTAATTATAAGATCTCTATAGAGCCTGAGTCATTCAAGAAGACGAGAAGTGCTAGATACTGCAGGCACAAAATCACCGCAGGCACACAATATCACTTGTGAGGGCTAACTTACCAGATTCTCGAAGAAGACCTCGACGACTCCGAGGCAGAACTAACTTGTAAGACTCCTGCAGAGCCTCAGCCGTTTAAGAAGATGAGAAGTGCTAGATGTCGTAGGCATAAGATCGCCACAGGCACACAATGTCACTCATGAGGGCTAACTTACCAGACCCTCAAAGAAGATCTCGATGACTCCGAGGTGGGGCTAACTTACAAGACCTCTGCAGAGCCCGAGTTGTTCGAGAAGACAAGAAGTGCTAGATGCCGTAGGCACAAGATCGTCACAGGCACACAACACTACTTATGAGAGCTAACTACCAGATCCTTGAAGAAGACCTCGACGACTCTGAGGTAGGGCTAACTTACAAGACCCCTGCAGAGTTCGAGTCGTTTGAGAAGATGAGAAGTGCTAGATTCTATACGCACAAAATCATCGCAGGCACACAATACCACTCGTGAGGGCTAACTTACTAAACTCTCGAAGAAGACCTTGACGACTCCGAGATAGGGCTAACTTACAAGACCCCTACAGAGTCCGAGTCATTCGAGAAAATGAGAAGTGATAGATGCCGCAGGCACACAATGCTACTCGTGAGGGCTAACTTATTAGACCCTTAAAGAAGATCTCGATGACTCCGAGGTGGGGCTAACTTATAAGACCTCTGCAGAGCTTGAGTCATTCGAGAAGATGAGAAATGCTAAATGTTGCAGGCATAAGATCACCGCGGGCATACAATGCTACTCGTGAGGACTAATTTACTAGACCCTCGAAGAAGAGCTCGATGACTCTGAGACGGGGCTAACTTACAAGACCTTTGCAGAGCTCGAGTCGTTCGAGAAGCGGAGGGAGACCCTTAGGGAACCTCCGGAGCACTAACTAATCAGACCCTCAGAACGCCCCTGAAGAGTCATAGATGCCATAGGCATAAGATCACTGCCAGCACACTCTGCCTCTTCAGAAGAAGAGCAAAAAGACAGACAACATATAGCCAGAGGCATTTCAACAAACATTCCTTCTGCCAGAAGCAGTGTCGCAGACTCAGGAATAGGGGATAGTGTTGAGATGATTATTATGATACCTCAGTTATGCTATAACTAAGCTACCTGGAACCACAACCTGTCTCCTACGAGCTAGAATCTGCTCAAGTCTCTTCACGCATTGCGAATCCATCCTATCCCAAAAAATCATGATGAGAAACTAGCACAAAAGAAGACCTGTGGGTATCCGTGCCTTCAAAGCATGAATTTAAAGGAGGCAGAAAATGAAAAGCCATCGCAAAATAATTAAAATCTCGAGAAGACCATCATTTGAGTGGTCCCATCAATTACGCCTGTCTGTGTCGGTCGTATCAGGCTAATGTCACGAACATTAAATGCAGAAAATAGGTGTGAGGTCAGGAATGCATGGCATTGGATTCGAGGCATTTTTGGAGTACTCTCTTTGTCTGATTCTCAGACTCGGAGTAGGAAATAGTGTTACGGTGGTTAGCGTGAGTATCTCGGATCAGCACTACATCATAAAAAATTTTAAGCTCTCGGATCATCAACACGACCGCTAACCGTCGTATAAGCCAAGAAGTATGTCTTCCTGCTGAGCTGAGATGTCCGCGAAGTCCAATCTGTGCATGAGCTGGCTCAGCCGACTTATCCCTTCATTGTATACAATAGCTATCTATCCCAAATAGATAAAATTTGGCGTAACGGTCTCTCTTGATCTCGCGAAAATGATTAAGGGCTAAATTATCTCACCCACTGTTGACAATTTCAATGATCCGACAATCTCGAGATCGTGCGATCTCGCAGCTAACAATCCAACTGTCGAACATCTTTCTATATAAATAATCAGAGCCCTGGAGATCCAAAGTAAGTCAAATCAAATCTCTCTTAGAGAATTCATTGCTGCTTCTTTGTTCTCTGCTTTTCTGACTTGAGTGTCGGAGGATCCTCATCGGAGCCACAATCTCTGATTTGGAATTTATTTTGCAGGTCACTCCAGTGCCAGCATCCCTACACGAAGATCAGGTGTCCGTCATCCGATCTCGACCGATTTAAGCAGCAACAGATGGATTTCTGAGGATCTATAGCTCGTTGCTCTTCAGAGATATTCTCGTCGAGCTCAACTAACCTCTCACTACCATCATTCTGGATAAACTATTTTTCTAGAAATGTAGCATTGTGACTCACAATCATATTGTGATCATATAGAAAGTAAAAGTAGGACCCTATAGATTGCTTGGGAAACCTTATAAATCAAGCTATAACGGATCTATCCTCTAACTTGTCAGTTTGCTATCTCTTGACATAGGTTGGACATTCTCAAGTCTTAAGATAAGTCAGACTCGGCTTCTTACCATGTCATATCTCATATGATGTGGTAGGAACGGATTTAAAAAAAATTCTATTTAAAAAATATATCATGGTACATGAGGTATGTCCCCAAAGAAGGATAAATTAGTGAAGCTCATCATGGATCGGACTATATCCAATAGGATCGAATTTCTACTTTCAGATACCCCATTGAGTTGAGATGTATCGGGAGGAGTCCATTGAGAGATTATATATGCTGTTCTTTTTAATATATTTTCAAAATTCAGCACTTAAGTATTCTTCTCCTTGATCAGATCAAAAAATTTTGATGGATTTATCTGTTTGCTTTTCTACCTCATACCTGAATCCTCTGAATTTTTTAAAGATTTCAGACTTGTGTTTTATGAGAAATACATATCCGTACCGTGATAGATCATCAGTAAAGATAATGAAGTAACTATAATCATCCCTGGCTTGCACATCAAATGAGCCATATATATCGGTGTATATTAGGGTTAGTAACTCAGTGGCCCTTCCTCTTGTCCCACGATGGGTAATCTAGTCTTTTTTTTTGAAGATATAATTCACAGACCGAAATTGACTCAGATTTAACCAAGTCTAAGATCCCTTCCTTTTTCAGTCTGTTTATCCTGTCCTCTCCAATATGGTCAAGCCTATGATGCCACAAGTACTTATGGTTAAACTCATATCTGGATCTCTTTTGACCTACGACACTCACTACTTGTTCGTTTAGATTCATATTACCATCAACATGCGAATGATAAAGATTGCTAATCAAAAAATTAGATGTAACCAATTTATTTCATAAATAAATAGAACAATAGTCTTTATTAAATTAAAAAATAAATCCATCCCGTGCTAGTACTGAGATCGAAATCAAATTTTGACTAGTTACAGGAATAAAATAAGTCTTTTAAATCTAATCAAAGTCTGATGGTAATCGAAAAGAGTAAGTTTCAACGACTTCTGCAGTAACTTTTACTCCATTGTCGATCCATAGGATCATGTCATCTTACCTCAACCTCTACTTCCTATTAGATCATGTATTGAAGTACATATATATGTACTCGAATCAGAGTCCAATACCTAACTAGAAGTAGAAGTAACCATTAGGTTAGATTCTATTATAAACATACATTCACAAGGTGTTTCACCTTTTTTTCGTAGGCTCTCTAGCATGGAGTGCCTTGAATCCTTCAAGGTTCTCTCAGCAGTGACTAGCATATTGACCAACTCAGATAAATTACAGTTCGATTTATTCATATGTAGTTTACAATAAACTATCCAAATGAATTGATCAGGGATTAGAGGATCAAATCTACCTTTAACTCCCTCTGCATAGTAAGTCCAAGCTTCTCAAGCTCCTCAACATCCTTAATTATTATCATACAATGATCGTGGACTGATTGCCCCTCGTACATCTTCATATTGAACAACTATTTGGATAATTCGAAGCACACAGTCCGACTCTACTCACTGTATAACTCTTGTAGATGAGTGATCATAGCATGGGCAATGGGCATGTGCTCTTGCTGGCTCTACAACTTGTTTGATATGAAAGCCAGTACATAGCACTTTACCCTAAGGTCATCATCCGTCCACTTCCAAAGCAGCTCTTTGCTCTGCCGTAGGACGGGTTGGTAAAGCTGGAGCATCCTGATTGAGTACATACTCAATCTTCTCAGATGTCAGGACTATTCTAAGATTTCTGTGCCAATCCTTAAAATTTATGTCGGTCAAATGATTAGTCTCAAGGATGCGGACTAGTGGGTTAGAGACCAACATGATTTATCTGTGAGAATAGAGATTCTAGTTAAATATTTATATTTAAATTTATATTTGCTCTAGAGATTTTTAGATGCAAATAGACTCCCACTATTTTTTCAAATTTCGATATCCTTCGGATGAAAAATGAAAATCCGTTGCGACCAATGCAAAGTTTCTAGTGGATGCTGTGGTCCCATTGATGTCGTACACCCATCTAACAGTTATTGATGATACGCACATCGATGCATAGGTAACTCTTTATCCAGATACTTCTCTAAATATATTGCAGTGATTTAATCTCTAAGTCATGTGAGCTCAGATAACATATATTGCTCCACTCCTTAGTTAAGCCAGACCCACCATTCATAAGTAGATGTGAGCCGTCATTGAGTTCCTCAGATAACACATATTGGGCCCAACCCCATCTTCATCCTGGAGCAACTCTTTGCTAGTAGAGTAGTTGCATATTTTCGATGCAACTGAACCACTGTGATCAACCGAGAACAGTCAACGCCAGTATCACACCCATACTTCTACAATGGTGGAAGACCATACGACTTAATATTGATTAGGAAGGTTTAGGTCAGGTCTCATCGAATCAGTCATCACATGATTGATCTAATTGGCATAGGCTAAACCAAAATGCCTTGACAACTATTGAATCCAATCATTCAATTGATCAGGTAAGTGAGATCAGTGGAAGGATGTGCCATTAATTCGTCGTAGGCTAAATTATCTACGTTAGTAGCCTCCAAATTAAAAACCATCGATCGAGACTTGTTTTAGATACCAAATGACTTATTAGTTTCAATTAGTCAACTTAGATGAATCGAATTCAAGCCATAAAGCCGAATTAGGTCCTTAGGTTGACTCGATTCTACATATGAGGTTTGATCGACTCAATCTAAACACTTGTAAAATCGCTAGTTCAATTGATCTAATCCAAATCAACATTTGAATCGGTTTGATCAATAGCTATATCGAATTCGACCCAATATGATCTAATCATAAGTTAAGATACAATCTTAATGTAAAACTATTCATGCCCAATGATTCATGCACACACTAATTTCAGATCATAAAATAATTTTTAGATCTAAATTCATTATATAAAAAATAAGATTTTGATTCTCAAAATACTTTCAGAACATGCATGCAATCATATATCATATATATAAAAAATTTTAAATTTTTTAAAAATTAATTTCAAATCCAAACATGACATCATATATCGCATACATAAAAAATTCAGATCACAGAAATTTAATTTCTAACCTACGCATGCTTTCATATATCGCATACATCAATAAAAATTAGAACTAAAATACTTTTCAGATCTGAACATAAATACATACATCGTATGCATAAACCAAAATCAAAATTTTAAAAATAATTTTCAAAATTTTTATGCTATTTTCATATGAACATGTAGCTCTGATACCACTGTTAGATTTCTGTAGGTGCTAGTGCATGTGGATTTCAAATTTTTTTCTAAATCTAAAAGGCAGTGAAAAATTAGATTAAAAATATTTTAATCTAACCATGCATTCATCATATGAAAATACTTATGGATCTAGTTCATATATTGAAATTAATATAAACTGATTTTAGGATGAATAAAGAAAAACTTATATCAATTCACATACCTGAATCGCTTTCTATTTGCTTCAAACCTTAATAGGGACTGAATCCAATTCAATCCCTAGATCTGATATTGAGCAGGTTTTGAATCAGTTTGAATCAGTAGCACAAGTGTCCTGCTTCTATGGATATCTACAGGGCCGATCTGGATAGGCTCTTCTTGATACAATTCACTTGAACTCAAAGTTTGAAGAGGCTTGAATCAAGCTTGGATAGAGATCAACCCTTAAATCTTTTTTGATCTTTCTTTTTTGATTCTTGAAGAAGTCAAGAATCTTTCTTGATTCCTTAACTAATCAAGAAGAACTGTTATCAAAAGTGGTTGTAAAAAACTCCCAACAAACTTGAGAAGAAGAAAAAGAAATCAAGAACCTTAGCGCCAACCCTTAACACCAAGGAAAATGATGCCGCCCACCTCTCTCCTAGATTCAAGAGAGGATGCTTAGAGAGAGAGAGGGCATGGGCTAGAGAGAGGAATAGGAGGGGAGGCATTGGGCACAGTAAGGGTGGCTGCAAGGATGAGAAAATATGTGATCTTTTGAGAGGTAGGGCTAGGGTCCTTTAAATAGACAACATAAGGGTGTTCTAATCAAATTAAGATCTCTCCTCCTGATTATATTAGAAGTCCTAACTTAAAATCTCTTAGACCAAGTAAAAGGGACGCCACCCATCCTTGACCCATACCTACACCAATGCTAGGCATCCCATCATATGGGACTCAATTAAATACTTTCAAATCAGCCCACATAATTTCATAAATTCACTTCAAGGATTTTTGATCAAATCAAGATGAATAAAATCAAAAAAAATTTTCTTGATTTAATCTAAGTCATAAATTAAGCATCCAACCATTGGAGACTATTAAATCCAATTCAATTAGGTTCAAATCAAGTGTAGAAATTGGCTAAAGCTTATTATATAAGCAAATCAACCACAAGAGGAATTGGGTTTATCCAGGTGCTAGCAAAATTAACATAAACCCAATAAGATTTCTCTAAATCCATATAAATTGATACTTCATAAGTCCAATTTTAACCAATCCAAGTCTTTTCCCTTTAATATGTGATCTCATAGGTTCAATTCTGTCTGGTAGTGAGACATACCATGATCTCTATCATAGGTATCAGTGAAATTCTTTTCAGTGAGTCAAAATAGTTTCACTCTAATTCGACAATGATCATTGATTTAAAATGATCCTATTGAGCTCTCACAATCCACCAGTGACATCTAGCAATATATAGTGACAACCCAGCAGAACCGAAATAGAACCTCTAGGTATAATTAATATGTAATACAGTCCCTCTATTGTGAGTCCCGATTAGACGGCAGATTATGGATAAATCGTCAAACCTCATCATCAGTCATATGATAGATTCGATCAGCTCAAGTTCAATAGTGATTTCAAATGAAAATTTTTTCATTAATCACACTACTATAGCCATAGACCTGTGAACTCAGCTTTTCAAATCTTATAGGACTATTCCTCTCTATCAAGGTCGATAGATCCCATCTAGATGCATACCTTGCTCCCACAGTTCAACCAACTACAGCTAACATTCACTATAAAAACTCATAATTGAGTGAATGCTTATGTATAGTCAAACTATCGCAGTCTTACTGTGAGCAATTATGATACTGCAGGTCAAAGGACCAGTCACATAACTACAGCATTGAGATGATCACTGATGATTGGATAGAAATTCATGTGATCTTTCATATAGTCACGCTCAGTACTAGTTGTTTTCTAACAACTATCCGCATTTGTCGCTAGTATCTCTATACCATAGATTAGAGCTCATCTATCTTGAAAGAAGCGAACCGTGTATCGATCTATTTGGATGGATCACCATCCCCATGCCCATGACTATTTTATGATCGGGAGTAATTTAGAAATCAATCATACATGCTTTTAATTCTCAACAGTTGAGAATATGTATCGTAACATCAATTTCAAGGGTGATTCAAAAATATATAATATTTGAATAAAAAAATTATTATTTATTGATTAAATTAATAATTTAAATATAAATTAGTGTCACAGAAAGAATAATATATCAGTCAATAATTGACTTTTAAGACATTCGTTTAACATTTAGTATGTTGACGCTTTTTTTTATGATTGTTCATCTCCATGGGCATTTAATTTCATAAGTAATACATTCATTGCATTGGCGACAGGTTTAAAACTTTACAGAACGTTCTCTCCTTGAACTTGTTATTTAGCCCGCCTTTTCTTGTCTGCAGAATGCTACCTAGTATGCAAATTGTTTGACATGCATCCGTACTCGGGGAAACACTAGCACAATTATTCCTCGTGCTCTTTTGCAAATTTATTTTTATTCCAAATGATTGTTCTGCTGTCACAACTTTGAATGTAAAGCACCGTTATTCTTTCTTGTCTCAATTGTGCATCGTGCCCGTCTTTTGACGTTCATGATATCCTTAACGGTGTTGTATGCTTTTTATTTGGTCCACGGAGGTTTTCTTAATTAGGATCATGCAGCACAAAATGAGGCATTGCTATTCAGTTTAGTACATCTAACATATTTGTTCTTCAAGTTCACCAAACTAGGATTCTGTTGCTGCATTTCTGCTGGTTTTGACTTCATATAGCTTAAACCTCGTGTCAGAAATAGTTCTTGGAAGTTTCTCTAAGAAAGAAAAGATGCTTCGTTTGAGACCGTGGAGGATTTGGAATTAGGAGGATGCATTTGCAACTAGGGCTGGAAGTGTCGCCTTGTTTGAGGCCCGTCGGAGCGGGCCAACTTCAGAACGGGCTTGGGGTCCGGCCGGAAAAGGTTCAATACAGGCTTGGCTTGAATGTTTGATTGATCTTTGGGCCTACTTCAGGCAAGGATTCGGCCCAACCCGTAGTCCGAGCCCAAGGAACAGAAACCTCCATTATTTGACCCTAGGGACCAAAACATTCGTCCGTCCAGTTCATGTCACTTCTGCTTCCAGCTTGTCTGGTCGGCCAGTCAATTGTTCTATTTTTTTTTTTTCTGTGCACTGCTCCAAAGCATTCAAGCTACTCCTAGCCCTTCAATTTGTCAATGTCCAAGTATGACATGGAAAATAAGTCTCATATCAGATCGAGTACTTTATATATATATATATATATTGAAAAAAAATCCTCTCTTTCTTCCATTACGACACTTTATTCTTACATTTCAAATGTTTGGTAAAACAGAAATTCTTATCTGCTGTGCTGTGTCTCTTTAAGGCCACGTGCTGTCTCCACCAAATTTTGCTGGCGTGTGGGCCCCATTCTGTGCTTTTGTAGGCTTTATTTTAAAAATAGTTATAATATTCTTCAAATTATTAAAAAAAATCTTGAATTATTCTTAGTTTTTCTCTTGAAAAAATAATTTTTAGAATTGTTCTCCAAAAATAAATGAGAACTGTTCGATCATTCTTGAATTATACTTACTCATGAATTACAAATTATTCTCCAAAAATAAACTAGTTTAAGAGTTACAAATTAATGATACCATGTGTCGTTGCTATCAATGGGTTTTTTTTTTTTTTTTTTAACTGCCATTTTGTGAATTTTATCTCTCTTATATTTATTTTCAAATAAATAACTTCAGAAATATTTTAGAAAGTTTATAATTTTTTATTTTTCATTTTTTTATCTGAGATCTTTGTGATGTTTTGATGAATTATTAGGTTTTTCTTGAATTCCAGATCATTTCATGCAGTCGAATTGTTTCCAACCAGCAAACTTGTTCCCGTTCATGCTCCATAAAACAAAACATGACAATAGCAACTCTGTCAAACTGTCTTTGAAATGGGTCCGAAGGGAGGCGACAGGGAAGATGGAGGCCATTAATTATATGTCTCCACGTGATCCAGGATGGTTCTCCTGATTTTAATGAAGTAAGGCCCACGGAAGGCTCAGGATTGTGATCGGTATGACTCCATCCACCATTCCATGGTCATCATCCCCTCATTTGAATTTTTGGAGTACTTCACCATCACTAGCATAAAATTAGCATGGTGATGTTTCTTCAAGTCATCCCTATGCCTTGTAAATTCTCCAGATCCTCTCACCACCTGTTTGTTTCTCGTTCCATCTCCGACGGAAAGAGAAATGCGCCACCCCGCCCCCCCCCCCCCCCCCCCCCAAGGTTTTAAATAACAGTTATAATAACTTTTCTTCTTCTTTGCGCCCCACCCCCTTATTTTTTGGATGAAAGTAAGCAGCTAGTATTTGATATTTTTACCGTTTATCTGAATAAAATGTTAATATATACAGTTGGCTAATGGTATAATTTCTTAATCAGTGAGCCTTAATATTTACTGTTTATCTGAATAAAATGGCATCCGATCGACTCATCCGGGGAACGAAGGAAGGATTGCATGGACTGCACGTGAGATTGCTGGTCCCCTTGCGCATGTGACCCATCCCACCTGTCACGGGAACTGCAGCACGTGAAAGTTGCGGTACCGATGCTCTGCCGCCCTTTTCCGGTGGGGCATAGGCCCCGCGCTCCTAATCGTACGCCCTCCGACCGCCTCATGGGCATCAGAAGGCCGTCCACACTCACACCCTCCAAAATCTGCTTTGATGTGAGACTAAAATAGATCAAACTGGATCGGATCATACTCCGATCTAAATTTGATCTAAGATATTTTTTTTAGATTTTAGATCAAACTTAAGTTTGAAAAAATTAAAAAAAATAGATCTGAGCTCAACCTGTATTCAAGCCCAAGTCCAATCCGCATTCAAGTCCGAGCCTAGTCTAAACCCAACAACATCTCCATTCCTTCATCCATGACCCCATCACCATCCTAGGGCACCACCGCCGCCAAATCCTAATCTTCACCAGCCTAAAACCTATCTAAGTCTTTGCTAATCCCAATCGGCTCCACGCCCTTATCTTACCATTGACACCTCCACCCCAATGCAGCAGGTGACTTCTTCTTACTGCTTTTGACGACCAAACGCAATTAATCGACTAGGATAGGGTTGTTTGATGGGGGCGTCATTAGTGATCGACGTGGGCTTCAGTTGCGTGGGCTTCCGATGATGAGGAAAAATCAGAAAAAGAGAAAGTCAGTAGAAACCATAAATATTATGGGCATTGATGAATGGTGAACAGCGAACGCCATCAGCGATGGCCAATGGAGAAGATGGAAGACTGAAAGATAGGAAGAGATTTTAATCTTCAGATGGATACGGACCAGGGGCTAGGGCTCCTTGAGTTGGATATGAAGTGCATCACCGATGAGGGAAGACGGGAAGGGATTTTAATCTGCTGATAGACATGGACAAGGGGCAGCAGACGGCCTCTGAGCAAGAAGAATTCGTGGTCCTCTCGGGGCTCAAATGGCTAAATCTATTTGGGATCGGTCTTAATCGGACTAAAATTCAAGCTTGAGCTCGGGTCTGGCCCAAGCCAAAAATATGTTCGAGCCCATTCCAAAAAAAAAACGGGCTCTATATTTAGACCAAAGCATGGTTTGAATTATCTTGAGCTAAGCTCAAAATTCGATCCGAAGTCGATCCGGCCCGATAGACTTTGGATCAGCCCGAGCCTACTTCTAGCCCTATGAGGGAAGAGCAAATCACATTGCATCCCATCCCAGCATCCCTCCTCGCCAAGGCTATCGCTTCAGCTAGCCATCCAACCAGAATGGATTTCAATCGGTGATTAGTTTTTACTTGCTCTAAGATGTTGGACTTCACGAGAATAATTGATATCCTTTGTGCCAATGGTGGGAGATAGGATCGGACTATGGTGCCCCATTTGTTCAGCAAGGAGTTGAGGAAGAGGTTGTTGTTCCTTGCGACTCTGCGGATATCAGGATCTAAAGACACTCCTATACTTTGAGGGTGGTGACGGCTGACCTCTATCGGCTCTATAAGATGGAGTCCGCTAAGCACAGAGGTGTCAGATGGATCTGGAGGATCGAGGTGCATTCGAGAGTGGATCTGTTCCTTTGGAGGGTGGCTTAGGGTCGGCTCGTGACTAAATCTCTTCTATGAGCTCGAGATATAGATATTTAGTTAGTTTGCCCTTGTTGCAACTTTGAGGAGGAGATCATGGAGCACATTCTATTCCAGTGCTCGAAGACAAGACACGTTTGGTCTTTGGCCAGGATATACTTGCAGATAGTTCATGTGGAGGCCCCTATTGAGGCCTTTCTGGAGCTCTTGGAGCATAGTTCTGGAGGTGGCACTCCCAGGGCGGTGAGTATTTGAGCGGCCTATGTGGCCCTCCAAATTTGGCTAATTAGGAATAGCTTGGTATTCAAGTCTACGCGGTCTTCAGCAAGGTTTATTATGGAAAATGCCTTGGCCATGGCAACGAAAATGATTAATGTGATGTCCAAATTGCTGGAGATATGGAGCTCTCACCCTGCTCATGCCGCGATCTATCGGGTGTTCATCTCTTAGGAGCCTCCTCATCTATTGTATCTGAAGGTCAACATTGATGGGAGTGTTACAGGCAAACATGGTGGGGCAAGCTTTGTGATTTATAGGCTTAACTCCATTTTAATTGCGGTGGGGAGAGTTAGTTACATGAGCCTATAATTTTGGGGTAGAGCTCCACACGGCTTGGGTGGAGATCATGTTCGCTAGAAAGACTCTTAGAGCTGGTCAGCTCGTTGTCGAGAACAACTCTACTGTGGTGGTGTCTTGGTTGTAGAATTATATCTATGATGGAGCCACTCACCCTTTTTACATGACGTTTCGATTTTGATGGGAGAATGTACTGCTCTTGTCACTAGGTATATCTTTTGAGAGATGAACACTGCAGCAGACTGGATGACAACTTTTATAGTTGAAGATACTGGAGACAACTTGTGGATCGGGGTTGGGTTCATTTCTAAAGAATTTTGGGATCTTTTATTTTCTATTTCTTTTGGTTGCATTCATACAAAAATTGTTTGAATAAATCATTATATATATATATATATATATATATATGCAGATTGATTGATGATTATTCAACTAATTACTATTCTTTTGCTACACATATAAAGATAGTGTATGCAAATCTTAAAGGAGGGATATACAACTACAAGAGGACATCGGGTAAAATTGATTTTTTTTTTCCTTTTGAGAAGGTTTGATCTAAATTTTTAATCAGAAACACTTTTGTAGCTGGTTACAATTTTTTTTTGAAAAAAAAAAAGATCCTAACATTTTCAAAAAGAAGCTTAATTTATCAATGACACAACATATTAAGGGATTTCTTGAGTTTCTAAGCTTCAAAAATTGGAGATACATATTTATAAAAAAAAATAAAGTTATATTTTAGGATATAATAAAATAAAGGCAGAGAATAAACCTATCAACTGAGGCACGTCTTAAGATATTGTCGGGGGGGGGGGGGGGGGGGTTGTTGTAACAATTAAGATATTGTCTTTAAAATAATTTATCTTGACAAAATATTTGAGTTGCTTAGCATCTTTCTTCCAAGATACAACTAGCCGTTTACTAATAATGCATACAATCAGTCATACTTGAACGTAAACAACAGGACAAGAATCACCCAAAACGTAAAGATAGAGAGATGGACAAGAGAGAGAGCGCAAAATATTCATGAATCTTAGAACAATAATTTTTTTTTTGTAACCATTCTAGACCGCTGTATAAAGGAATAAATAGTTTACCATAGCATAACTAGTTGATCGGGTCAATCACGATAGTCTTCTTCTCAGAACAATAGATCTCTTTTTGTAACCATTCTAGACCGCTGTATAAAGGAATAAACAGTTTACTATAGCATAAATGGCTAGTTGCTCGGGCCAATCAAGAGTCACACTTCTTCTTCTCTTTTGTGGAAAGGAAGCAGAGAGTATGCCACCCGCCTTTTATTACAAACACTTACTTACGTAGGAGAGAGTACAGTAAATCAGCTACGATGGTCAAAACACCAATATGGCTCTCTTAGATGCAGAAATGGTAAATCCATATATTAAAGACACAAGAAAATCTGATCAATTGATTCACAGTAAATATGACTAGAAACATAATGAGGTAATTATTCAGATAAAGCACATGGATGTGGAAAATATAGTGAAAGTATATGCTTACCTGTGATGTATTATCTCGTTGTTATGGCCACATGCATCTAATCAAGTCATACCATGCCAATTTATGCACATGTGACAAAACAAAACTGAAACTCAAAAGTTCTAAAACAAATAAGAAATTCTTTAATAAAATAATATTAAAAATATTAAATATTTAAAGTTTTCTAATACAATCATCATCATCGGCAATCTGAGGGCTTGAGAGAGATTTGTGGAGAGAGATCGAGAATCGGAGATCATGGGGTAGGAACTGAGGATCATGGGATGCACTATGTGAATGGACCAGAGATGGGAGAAACACTCCAGCCACATGGCACAGAGATTGGAAGAGACTAAACCAGATCCAAACGATAAAATGATCATCTTAATATTATCATTTTCTTTATTTTTATTTAGATGGGTAGATACACTGAAAATGAAACAGAGTAGAGGTAGACGTAGATCGAAAAGAATTTGACAAAGAACGTGAAATTTCGACAAATCAATTGGAAAGTATGGCTCTAAATAGGATGGATCTTGATGGAGGAAAAAAATTCATATGGTCGACCCCAACTAGTTTGGGATTGAGGATCGGCAGGGTTGAGTAATTTAGAGTTGCGTAGAATCGCTTTTTGCCCGGTCCGGTGCGTATATGCAAAGGGGTACAGTATGACAGAAAGCTACCAGGGGAAAAAAAAATAAAGAGGAGTGGCGAGCATGATTTTGGAATTAATTAATGATAAGAAAAGAAAATGAAGATATTTTACAACCCAATTACGCCACCGTCACAGGTAGCATTATTTTGCTGATTATTAGCGGCAGCGTTACCGTTGCCGCTGCCGTGATGCATCGACTGAAAATTATTAGTATTATTATTGTCGTTGCCGCTGATACTAGTACTGTTAATAGTAGCGGCAATGCCAGGGTTGAAGAGTTGGCTATCCGGCAGTGGCGCCACGTCAGCGTCAGCCCGCCAAGCGGAGGCGGAGATGAGGGGACGGCTGTGCCACCCGAGCGTCAAGCAGCCGTCTACCTCTTCGACGCAGTAGCCCTCGCCGGAGAAGAGGGTCAGCAGCATGCTGGCCTGCTTGAAAGCGTTGGACCCGAGGTGGACCGCCCTGAGACCGGCCCGGCCCAGCCGTGCCCGCCATCGCACCAGCGGTTCATGGCGCTCCACCCGGGCCGCCCCCTCGCAGCACACGATGTTGCAGACCTCCCGTTGGAGGTACACCTCCGCCACCGCCTGCTGCTGCTTCTGGGTGGCACCTCCACCGGCCTCCAGAGAGTCGAACATGGTGGAGTAGTAGAAGAGCGCCTCCGTGAACCGGTCCAGGAAGGACGGCCTGTTGTGGTCCGCTTCCTGCTCCACCACCGTCACGATCTTGGGCTGGATCCGCACGATCCAGCCCAGCACCGAGTCGATCGGCGCCGCGGCATCATCGCCTGGGTCGCCAAGGAGGCGGTGGAGCTGCAGGACCGAGTTGACGGCCACGGCCTCGCCGGGGACGACCTGGAGCATCCACGGCCGCACGTCGTCTATCCGGGACGCGGCGACCCCGCGGAAGGCGAATCGGACCCGGACGGAGAGGGCGAGCTCGGCCAGGCGGAGGCCGACCTCGCGGAGCGCGTCCCGGCCGTCTGGGGAGGGTGGCCCGATCCCGGTGAGACGGAGGAAGGGGGGCCCACCGGCGCGGAGAGCCAGCGCCTGGATCAGCGCCGGCCACTGGAGGCCGTCCATCAGATTGAAATCGATGACGTGGACGCGGTCGTACCCGTCGAATGCCTCCAAGATTGCCTGATTAGCCATGAAGTGGGCGAACTTGAGGTAGGGGGAGACCTCATAGAAGTGATGGTAGAGAATCTCTTGATCCGCCGCCGATCCGGCGACGGAGGCGGAGGAGGAGGAGGAGCAGGGCGAATAGATCCGCCGACAGAGGGCGTCGACAAAGTACCCGGCGACCTTCCCAATCCCGAAGCCGGTGTTCACGCGTGTGAGCACGACCCGCATCTCCTCGATGATGTTACCAGCCAGGCCAGAGTCGCCGCGCTGGACAGCGTCGGCGCAGGTCACGAGGAGGTGAACTAAACGGATAGCGGAGCCCTCCTCCTCCTCTCGCTGCCGGGTAGCGGCGATGACGGCCGTCTGATACTGCGGATAAGGGAGGGAAAAGCACGTGAGATCCGGCCACGTCCCCGCGACCGGGGCGGCGGGAGGTGGCCGCAGCGGCGGAAGGGAAGAGGAGAGCTCGGAAAGGATGGAGTTGACCCAGGTGGTAAGGTCGGACGGGTTGTAACGGACGGCCTCGGCGGAGGCGAGGTGGTCGGCGGGGCCTCCCCCGATGGCCGACTCGAGCCGCTCCAGGCTATGCGCGACGTGAAGCAGATCCGATGACCGGACGCGGTAGCCGGCGCCAGCGAGGAGGCCGTCGATCTCCGAGGCGGAGCACTGCGGGCCCGAGTCGGCGGCCGCCCACCCGCTCGCAGCCGTGCCCGATCCGAACGGGTACGGTCCCATCTCCTCACTCTCCCTGCACGCGCGCTCCGGCTGAGACCAGAGAAAGAGAAAGCGAAGGATGCTGGAGATCCTCCTCTCGCTCCCTCCATCCCTCTCCGTCTTATTTTCAGAAACAGATAGACAGATAGAGTGACGTCAGCACGTGGGACATGTACACGTGGCGGGTTCTGTCGTCGAGGTGCAGAGAGTCGGAAGCACCGGTTTGAGATTTTGGGTGCCTCTTTTCTTTCTCACGGTGAATTAGAATTTAGTGGTTGTTTGGTTGCTCATCCCCTCCTGAAAATTCTCGCGAGCAAGAAGGTACGAAGGTTTTCTTTCTTCTTTCAGTCGAGCAGGAAGGATGCGAGCATAAGAACCTGAAGAGAAAAATACTAGCCAGTCGTCACCCCATCAACGGCTTCCAATCCCTCATGTCCTCTAAAAATTATTGTCTAGGGGTGCCCTAGATAGACCTCCCAGATCCCACGGTGGATAACACGCCACATCAACCCTTGCATTTCACGAAGTTTCGATTGCGCGTTATCCACCGTGCATGGCTTCCAGATGTGCGCTGGTCTCGTTGGACAGGTCCAGGCAATAATTTCTCCATGTTCTCCTATCCGTGGGCCCCCATTGTTTTTAATGGGGAGGTACAAACATGGGCTCCTCTTATTGTGGACGTAGAACTTCCGTAACTTTTAAACCCCAAATACACTCTCCCTCCCGCGCCCAACTTGCATCCGTATGGTGCCACGTGGGCCCTACATGGTTGGCTATTAGGAATTTATCAGAAGGGGTGTACTTTCGGGTGCATGAAAAGGTTCTTCTCCACGACGAAACGCCGAAAAGCAGGCGAAACGATCCGGTGGTGGAGCAGGGCAGGAGTCGCTCTCAGGAGGCGGGTCTCAATCACAGCCGTCCAATCGAGACGTGGACGGCTAATCGGTGGATTACTTTTGTTGGATCGCAGACGACCGGCGGAACCAAGTAGGCGTTCCGTGGGATGGACGTATAAGATTTTTTTTTTTTTTGGTAAATTTGGACGGATAAAATTGACGGAGTTTCGTGTCGAGCGGTTGCGGTAATGGGCTCTGGATGGGAACCCAGTCGCCAAAAGGGTCCCATAGCCAAGAATTCTGTGGTCCATGTCAACCACCCCCGAACCCCTTCTCCTTTTTTTCTTTCTCACTCTTTGATGGAAACTCTGTCAACCTTTTGATATGAACCACCTTTTTTTTTTTTTTTTTGGGTAATAAAGTGGGACGAGGCTATATTGGATATAGAATAAGTTTACATAACAGCAGGATAGTTGTACCTAGAAGAAATTTACAATAAAATAACAATACAGAGTAACGTTCAGATGAAACATAACATGAACAGGGTGTAGTTGATGGGAACTCAAAATAGTTGCTATAACTGGGAAGTTATAGGTCGCTACCTGGACGGGAGAGCGCAAAGGATAACATGGGTAGAGCCCAAGCCGCAGAAGTGTAGTCAACAAAAAAAAAAAAAAAAAAAAAAAGAGCCTCCGTGGAAACAATTTTGTAGCCTTGGAAATCTCACTGGAAACGGTAGGTGCCCAACACAGAAACTGCATACTACAGCTGCGGAGTGTCATAGAATAGTTAAAAATTTGAGCGTTTCGAAGAGGATGCTCTCCAGTACGCAATAAGAGAGAAGACCAGGTCCATGCAAGCATCAGACATATATACAACAAGGCCATAATAAGGTGAATTTAACTGCAGCATCAGTTTTGCAGAATCTGTAGTCAACCTGCAGAAGACCCATGTCTGTGAAGGAGGGAGGATTTTTAAAGCGACCAGTTCTAAGCGGCAACGTAGAAATGACCACAAGCTTGAGGTACAATAAGCCTGAGGAAAATAGAAGCCCAGGGAGTGGCCTGATTTGAAAACATGATAGAGAAGGGTTTTGATTTCTTGGAGCTGATGTCATTTTTGAGTTCTGCATTTGCGAAAGAAGCTGGCACCAGCTAAATCAGCCAACAAAAAGAGCCTTAATTGAGCTGGGACTTGGTCAATTGGAAAGAGAATGAAATCGTCTTGTAGAGCTTTGTTTGTCAAGAAATCCTCAGCTTGATTTGCTTCTTTGTATGTGAGTAGCCTGAAAAGTATGATAGCTAGTCTTCCAAGTAAAAATATCCCAATAGCTTCATAAGTTTTGATGCCTGCAATAAGAAGAATGAATCAATTGATGACAATGGCTGAATCCCCTTCCAACCAGATATCATGTGTATGAAGAGTTAAAAAAGGATAAAAAAGTCCAAGCCATGCAGCCACCAATTTAGCATAAGGCGCAGATGATTGAGAGAGTTTGCCCCCAGCTACTCAAAGATTTCCAATGGAATCATGAATTAAAAATCCAGCTGCCGCCTTCGAATCATAAACAACGCATTGAAGTTTATTTTAAGAACTCCTGAGGGTGGGAGATGGGGGATGTCGAATGGGCTGCTTCAAAATCAGACATAAATATGAGAGCTTATCTGATTACCTGAGAAGGCAACATAATGGAGGATTAAAAGACGTGCTTGTTGTGGATCTCCATCTCGGCCGTGGGTAGAACCGTCCTCCGACCTACCAATCTCCTCAAGAAGGACCCGATATGATATTTTCAAGTTAAAGATAGCCCGGCATTCATGTCAGATTGGAAGCAGTAGCTTGATCCTTGGTTTATCATCTAGGTGCTCACCTCAGATCTGGACAAGCTTTTTAAGCTCGCCAATGATCGGGCTGCGGTCTTCAAATTTTTATTGACAAAATCCGTCTCTCTATCAAATTGAGAAAATCTAGATAAAAAAAGGATTCTTGCACAATCGAATCTCTCCCAAAAAGAATAAAACTCTCTTCAATCTAATCTATATGCAAAATTCGGAATGCAATCAAGACTCCGAAACGTGTATGACTCCAACTATTTTTTATAAATAAACAAGTATAAAGATTCTCAAAGTAAGTTCTCCACTTCCACTCTCTTCTTCTCATTGTTCTCCATCTCCTGACTTGAGCATCGAAGAGTTCATCAGAGAACACTCTGGTGAGAACTTTTTGCAAGTTCTCGGATGGAGCTCCAACAGTAGCAGTATCTCGACCACCTTCACCTCAGCTGTCTGACCTCAAGTGCGGAGATCAGGCGCAATATTCGACGCAAGAGGAAGGACCCTCCAACTAACTTCGGGGTCTTATTCTAAGAAGAGAGAGTTCGCCGTAGATTACCATAAAGATATGAAGAGGTGCATCGAATGCATTCCACTGTTCTAATGGTAGAGAGGCCAACAACACCCCATCGGAGAATGCACCACCACCACTGACTCAAGAAAATCCCCCACTAGTAGTGCCGGTGGTCTTCCAAAACCAGTACAACAGCTTCGTCCAATAGGTGCAAGCTCTTTCGGCCGTGGTGAGGAGGATGCAGCAAAACACCGAGCCTCATCCTACTCCAAAAATTCTGCAACCAACTAGAGGAAGGTTGGCTGACCGACCTCTTCGTAGTCCAAGGGCAGATGCCAATCGTCTTAGCTGATCTGATAGCCTAGTTCGACAAAAGCATAGACGATCTCCCACCCCAATTTCAAGAGGGGATTCGACGTCGGATCATTTTTCTCCTCGTCGCCGTCCAACTCGAGAGGACGATCTGGAGAGGAAGCTCCGAAAGATACAACAATGGATTGACACATTACAGGTGCCACAATAGTAAGATGCTAATCTGAGTTTCAACACGAATCCACCATTTACCCAAAAGATCATGAGCAAACTGTTACCGCCCCGATTCAAAATATTGCTGTTGGAACCATACGACGAAACTGTCGATCCGATAGACCACTTGAAAAATTTTAAAGTCTTCATGCTCCCCCAAGGAGCAACTGACGTAATCTTCTCTCGAGCTTTTCCTTCGACCTTGAGGAAGGCCGCCCACCACTGGTATTCAAGCCTGTAATCAAACACCGTGGACTCTTTTTACTAGCTTAGCCGAATGTTTATCGCACACTTTGTCAGCAGTCGTCGGTAGCATCGCAACTCAGACTTCTTGGTTAGCATAAAGCAGTGAGAGAATGAGCCACTCCAAGACTATATCAACCGCTTCAATGCTGCGATCTTGAAAGTGCGAAACTTGGACCAATCTGTGGCCATGACCGCATCAAAGGTCGGACTTCTCCAAAATATCCTTCTCTTCTTGCTTAATAAAAAATATCTGAAGAACTTCACTGAAATGTTAGAGCGGACGAAGAGGTATGCTCAGACAGAGAAAGCCTGGGAACAGCAAGGGGAGAACCTCGATGGTGGATCACAGTCGAACACTGACAGGATAGAAGAAAGATTATCAATGAGTGCAGCATTGATGCATTGAGCAATAGATCCATCACTCTCAGACTCCACCTCAGGAAAATCGAGCTAGGTCTCCCATGGGGCAATGCCGATCTAGAACCCCTCCACAGAAGTTTCACTACTTCACTTCATTGAACAACTTCCGAGCTCAGATACTGATGGAGATAAAATGCGAAAAAGAGCTCCTTCGGTCGAGAAGGATGTCCGCTCCGACACGAGTGAGAAATTCAAGAAAATATTATAGGTACCATCGAGACCACGAACATGATATGGAGGAATGCTGGTAGCTCAGAGAAGAGATAGAAGCACTCATCCGATGGAGACGTCTTGGCACTATATTGATGAACGGCGAATCCAAGAGAACCCATGGGGTGACCCTAAGGCTGGCAAAATATGACTCGATCCGCCAATCTGATCCGTGTTCGATCCGTCATAAACAGATTTAGGTTTAGGCTAAATAGGTTTGAATTATAAATAGGTCAATCCATTTAATCGATTTAATATTTAGATCGAATTTGAATTTTAGGTATCTGATCAGTTTAACTCATTCAATATTCAGATCGGATTAAGTCAGATAATCTATTTAATCTGTTTAATCTATTTAATCTGTTTATTCTATTTAAAACTTATTTAATCTATTTCTAACCCATTTAATCCGATCTGTTTAATCCGTTTAAGACCTGTGTAACTTGTTTAAAACTTACTTAATCTATTTTTGATCTATTTAATCTGACATATTTAATCCATTTAATCTGTTTAACCTATTTAATTCATTTAATCTAATTTAATCTATTTAATAAATAGATTAAACAGATCGGATCGGATTATTTGTTTAATAAATAGATTTGAATCAGATTTGAATTTTTGGCCCATTTAATAAATAGGTTAGATTTGGGTTGAAGATTTTCTGACCCGATCCATATTGATCCGACCCATATATAATCTGATCCAACCCAATTGCCACTCTTAAGTGACCCTCCACGATAAGAAGACCCCCACAAAAATCAACCAATAGCGAATAAGATTCGTACCATCTCTAAAGGGCAGCTTGGCCATGATACCTTCAGACCAAGACAAACTAAAGAAAAAGAGCCAAGGAAGAGAAAGGTTGGCAACGAAATCACTTTCTCCAAAGCCGATCTGAAGGGAATAAAATGTCCACATGACGATCTTGTAGTTGTGTCCCTAAACATTTCAAGTTATGATGTACACCAGGTATCAACTTTCAATTTTTGACCTGGATCCATTAGATACAAACCCACTAGTCCCTTAAGACTAAATCAAGTTGAACCAGACCAAATTGAGTGGAGTTGATTTGGTCTAAGGGTATTTTTCAATTTAGCCCCTGATAAAGTATTTATTATATAAAGATTCTCAAATTTCATAAAGGTTGAAAATTACATTTTAATCCTTATATAGAGTTTATTACATAGAAACCCCTGGATTATTATTTAGTCCATGTGATAAAGTTTATTATATAAAGATCCTCCAATAATTATGATATAGTTCATGTCATCTAGTTGTATTGCATAAAAGTCTATAAGTTGCACTTTTCATATTTTTATATGCTATTTAATTTACTTATATGCAAATAAAATATTGAAGGCCTATTATCATATTCTTTATTATGGATTCATGCCATGTTTAGTATCTAAAATTTACTGATACTATTTATAAAAATTAAAAAAAAATTATTTGATTAATTCAGTGCGAACACCAAAGTGACCACAAACTTTTAAAATCAAAAATTTTCTATAATGTCTAATTCTAGACCCATATAATTTATCCAATAAAGTCTGAATAGTGTCATAATTATATCTTATCATGTTGTGCATATAAAGTTTATTGACACTATAAGGAATTGAAGGTTTTTGATTTGATTGTTTCGACACGATCACCAAAGTGACCACAAACTCTTAAAATCAAAAATTTTTCTATAAAGTATAATTCTAAATAAATATAATTAATTCAATAAATTATCATAGTATCACAAGTGCATTTAAACTACTGAAATATTGATCAGCTCTCAAAAGGGCATCTTCATATTCGATGTTTATATGGATGAAATGACATGATTGTATGTTGAATCGAGTGATATTTTCATACTTAAAGGTATAGTGTTTGCTTGTACCCAATATACATATCTTGTTAGGTTCATTGGTGACATGATATATCACTAATGAGTATAGCCACTAGTATGTTACGACACTCGCCCAAAAGAGAGACATAATGATGCACCTGACTGTCCGTCAAAGTTAAATATCAAGAAATTTATTTACTTTAGATAAAATTTAATAAGTCTCATTATTTGATAATAATATGAACATGTATTGTTTGTAATATTAATTTTCATAATTATTAATAGTAGCATAGAAAAATTTCTTCTCTTAATGGATTGAATAGAAAGAGAGATTAGTGCTCACATTAGGATGTGCTAATCTTGATCTGGTATTTTGAGTAGATGAATTTTCACCACTTATAGATGAGAGTATATCAGAATGGAAGAACTTTTGAGATATGTGAGTATTCCAATCACCTCAATTTGCTCCATGGAAAATCTAACATGGTACATTAGGGGATCCATCCCTTCATGTCATAACGTACATATTTTTTTGGATATTATGGAGCAAAAATTGATAAGCTCTGAGAAGATAAAGATTAGCATCTGTGAGTATATTATGGAGATGAAAAAAATTACAACATAATAATCTGATATTAAAGTTTTCATATCAGATATTTTCTGATCCACTTTATTCTTACTTCTCTTTTATCAGAGTATGATCATCTCTTTAAAGTTTCTTATAATTCACACAATAAGGATTAAATAATTAATAAATTGCTAACCATTTATGTAGAAGAGATTGATAGAGAAAAAGATAGAAGCATGAACTTTGATTTACATCAAGCTAGTGGAAAAGCAGATAAAGATAAAGGTATACCCAAAAAAAAAAGAAGAAGAAAGCATTAGTTGTGGCGTAAGCTATTAATCAGGTTGTCAAATGCTTCTTCTACGAAAGGAAGAGACACCTAAGAAAAACTGCATCAAGTATTAAAAGTGATTGCAAAAGAATAATACCTTTTACTCATATGTGTGTTTTGAATTTAATTTTGTAAAGGTTCCTAATTCCACCTGATGCATTGACTCTAGTGCATTTATACACATTGCCAATAACATTGAGGACTTCTTATTAAGAAGGTATTTAACTGAAAGTGAATGGTCCATTCTTATTAGAAATCATGTACGTTTACTTATTAAGATCGTTAGATGATATAGGATAGTCTTAGATTCTGGAGTTATTTTCATATTTTTTTATAAAAAAAACTCTTCTAAGTTGTAGCATTGGCATTGGAGATTGGGGCATACATCTGAAAGAAAGAGTAAAAAGATAGTGAAGGATAGAATTTTAGGATCATCAAACTTACATGTGTTGACTGCATAATTATAAAGACAAAGTAGTCATACACATTTAAAAAAGGGTACCAAGATAAGTAAAAAATTTTGAAAATTATTCACACTATTTTATGCAAATCTTTTGACATATTTAATCAGTATTTTATCACACTCATTAATGACTATTCTCGATATGTATCTATACCTTCTGTATGATAAGGCTGATATTTTGATGCCTTTAAGAAATTTAAAATAAAGATAGAGATAAAATTAAAAAAATGATTAAAGTAGTCTAATCAGAAAGAGGTGGTAAGTACTATGATAGATAAATAGAGATAGAATAAAGGTCAGTACCATTAGTGAAATTTCTAGAGGAACTGGCATTGTATTCTAGTATATAATGTTAAAACACATTAGATCAAAATGATATAGCTGAAAAAAAAATTGAATACTTAAAGAAATGGTTTGGACTATGATAAGTTATTCTATTCTATCTAATTACTTGTGGAGTGAGACTGTAAAGACAGCTATGTATATATTTTATATATAAGGTCTCTACTAAGATAGTTCAAAAGACTTCTTATAAGTTATAAACTAATAAAAAATCTAGTTTGAGATATATGTGTATATAGGTTTGTCCAACTAAAGTCAAGGTTTATAATCCATAAGAAAAAGTTTTTGATCTAAAGAATTTGATCTAAAGAATGACTAGTGATTTTCATTGGTTATCCAAAGAGGTCAAAAGAGTATAGATTCTATTATTCATCTCGTACACTATAGATAGTAAAAAATAAAGCTAGATTCTAGAGGATGACATGTTTGTGGGAGTGAAAAATCTCGAGATATTATCTTTAAAGAAAGATAGGATTATATTCAGAAGGGACCATTACTTTATCAAGTTTCACTCCATAAGGATTATATTATCAAAGAAGCAACTGTCTAACCACGGCCACAAACAGATCAAGGGACAACTTTTTGGAGATCTATTAGAATAAGAATATCTACTATACCTCTAGATTATGTAGTATATATGACTATTATAGAAAAAAAAATATGATCTTGAGACATTCTTACAATCTATGAAAGGTGAGGACTCTTTATAATAGTTAGATTCCATTAAAAAAAAGTATTAAGCTCTATAGATAACAACTATGTCTGAAAATAAGTTGACCTATCTGAAGGTGCGATCAATAGGTTGCAAATAGATCTATATGACCAAAAGGAATCCCAATAGAAAGGTCAAATGGTGTAAAATCGGGCTTATAGTAAAAGAGTTCACACAAAAGAAAGGCATTGATTTAAAAAGATCTATTTTATGATTGTATAGTCTTAGTAGCTCATTTTTGACTTAAAACTATATTGGATGGATGTAAAAATGGCCTTCCTCAATGACAATCTAGAGGAAAAGGTCTACACTTGAGGATTTTATGATCAGTGGATAAAAGCACATGGTTTGCAAATTAAAGAAATCCGATCATGGACTTAAACAGACCTCTATACAGTGATATATTAAATTTAATGGGATAATTATTTTTTTAGATTAAAAAAAATATATTAATGTATATATCTGAAGGTCAATGAGAGTAAGTTCATAATTTTGATATTATATAGATAATATTCTGCTTGCTACTAGTATTTCTAGTCTACTTAAGGAAATCAAATGATTTCTATCACTAAATTTTGAGATGAAAGATATAGATGAAGTTGTTTATGTCATTGATATTAAGATTCACACAAATAGGTCCTTAGAGTTACTTGGAGTATCTAGCTTACATCTATAATACTAAATTTAAGATAAAAAATTATTCTTTAGGATGTACTCATATAGTAAAGGGTGATAAATTTAATAAAGTTCCATATTCAAGAATTAAGATAAAAAAAATAAAATAAAATCATAATCTATACATCTGTTGTTGGAAATTTAATATATGCCCATATTTGTATGCATCTAGATATTATTTTGGTGTATCAATATTTGGACTTATCAACGTGATCCAAGAATGGAGCATTAGAAAATTGTAATGAAAATCATACATTATCTGTAATGTATAAAAGTTTACATGCTTACATACAGTTGGTCTGATTATCATGAAGTAATAGGCTATTAGGATTTAAACTTTGTTAGATGCATCGATAGTAAAAATTTATTATCGGATATATCTTTCTACTTGCAGAAGATGCTATATCATGGATGAGTGTGCAATAAGGTCTTGTTCACTACATCTACGGTGAAAGTAGAGTACGTAGCTTATACAAGACTTCCTCACAAACTATACAGTTATTAAATTTTATTACAGAACTTAAGTTATTGACTCTATTAAGTAGACCGATAAAGATATACTATGATAATAATTCTATAATAAGATTTTTTTATAGTACAAGAGTGCAAGTACCAACAAGTATATTGGTGTTAAATACTTGACTTTTCATGAGAGAATAAAGGATACAGTGTCTGTGGAATATATTATATAGAGTTAATAATATTTATAAATCTGCTGACTAAATAACTCATTTTTGAGATTTTGAGGGATCATGTGGATCATATGGATATAACATATTTTATGATATATATTGGACACTATGTATAAAGTCATCATATTGAATTTCATAATAAATTTAGTTTATTTTATTTTATGCCCATCAGCTATTTACCGATATAAAGATGATCAAGAAATAGGTATTGTTGGTGCAAAAATCACCTGCGTCGGAGAAGCTGGAGTCGAGGGAGTCGCGGTCGCCGCCGGGACCTGCAAAAGAAGTCTAAACCGGAGGTGGGATTGCTCCGGCAAGACCCTCCGACGCTCAAGTCAGTTCTCTGCCACAACAAGAATGGAGTGTTCGAACGAAAATTTTAGCAGAGTTTTGGAATAGAAAATAGAGCTTAGAGAATAATGTATCTGGGGTCCCCCTTTCATAGGTGAAGGGGGCAACAGACTGATAGTGATATTTTTAACCATCTGGCAGTGGGCTGCCCGGGGTCAGGAGGAGTTTGTTGTGAAGAGTAGTGGAGTGAAATCGTGGCTATCACCGGACATGCCACGTGGAGTCTGTTGCAGGGAGTGGAGCGGCGTCCGTTGTCGTGACTTGCCAGAGGATGGAGGATCCGCCGGTATCTGCCGCAGAAAGTGGAGCAGGATCGTGGCCATTATTGTGGTCTGCCAGGGAGTGATGGAGCCGTGCAAATCCATCGCAGGAAGTAGAGCAGAGTCGTGGCCGTTACTGCGGCCTACCAGGGAGTGATAGAGTCACACGGAATCCGTCGCAGGAAGAGGAGCAAGTCGTGGCCGTTACTGCGGCCTGCCAGGGGTCCAGCCTATCGACCGAAATTCAGTTGGAGTCCGATCTCCGTAGAAGCCGGACGGGGATCATTTGTCGAGGAGTCTCGGCCAAAGTTGCTCGTGGTAGGAACTTGAAGTAGTTCGTTTGCAGCGGTAACTCGGAGTGGGTCGCTTGCAATAGGAGCTCGTAGTCCGACTCCCGTAGGAGTCCGGACGAAGTCTTCCTGTAGTCGAAGTCGGGGATGAAGTCCGGCTCTCGTAGGAGTCCGGACGAAGTCTACCTGTAATTGAAGTCGGGGGGCGAAGTCTGGCTCCCGTAGGAGTCCGGACGAAGCCTACCTGTGATTGAAGTCGTGGGCGGAGTCTGACTCCCATATGAGTCCGGACGAAGTCTACTTGCAGCGGGAGTCGGAGATGAAGTCCGGCTCCCGTAGGAGTCCGGACGAAGTTTACCTGCAATTGGAGTCGTGGGTGGAGTCTGGCTCCCGTAGGAGTCCGGACGAAGACTGCATGCAGCCAGAGTCGGGGACGAGGTCCGGCTCCCTACAATTGGAGTCGTGGACGGAGTCCGACTCCCGTAGAAGTCGGATGAAGTCTGCCTGCAGCCGGAGTGGGGGGCGAAGTCCGGCTTCCGTAGGAGTCCGGATGAAGTTTACCTACAATTGGAGTGGGGGGCAAAGTCTGGCTCCCGTAGGAGTCCGGATGAAGTCTACTTGCAGCCGGAGTCGGGACGAGTCCGGCTCCCGTAGGAGTCCCGGCAGATTCTACCTGCAATTGAAGTTGGGGGCGGAGTCTGGCTCCCGTAGGAGTCCGGACGAAGTTTACCTGCAATTGGAGTCGTGGGCGGAGTCCGGCTCCCGTAGGAGTCCGGACGAAGTCAGCCTGCAGCCGGAGTCAGGGACGAGGTCCGACTCCCTGCAATTGGAGTCGTGGGTGGAGTCCGGCTCCCGTAGGAGTCCGGACGAAGTCTGCCTGCAGCCGAAGTCGGGGATGAGGTCCGGCTCCCGTAGGAGTCCGGACGAGGTCTACCTGCAATTGGAGTTGGGGGCGAAGTCCGGCTCCCGTAGGAGTCCGGACGAAGTTTACCTGCAATTGGAGTCATGGGCGGAGTCCGGCTCCCGTAGGAGTCCGGACGAAGTCTGCCTGCAGCCGGAGTCGGGGATGAGGTCCGACTCCCGTAGGAGTCCGGGCAAAGTCTAGAAGATGGTCGATCATCGTGGAAATTTGGATGGAGTCCGTCCGTTGCGAAGAATCCTGTCGACGCTGGTGGGGGCTTATCCGTCAGCAAAACTTGAGAGTGTTGCGGAGGCTCGGCCGCCCAGGAGGTTTGAAGAGACATCGTCGGAGGTCAGAAGTCGGTTGGATCCCCGGGGGTCACTCCTGTCACTAACTTCGGTCGGGGGATATTTTATACCCAATACCAGTCTCCCTACTTCCAAGTTCGAATTTCGAATGAAGGAAGTACAGAGAAATTTTTGCAGCCGAAGTTGTCCCCTTGAATCCTATGCACGATCGCTCTCAGATATTTTGGCATTAAATACGTGCGTGCTGGAGTCTTTTTGGATCGGACGATTCGAAGGGACCTTTCAAAATTCCGCTGGTACGTTGTCCAGGTACGGTGCAGTAATGGCTCTGTCAGCTGTCAGTCGCTTTTAGCCACCTGCCGCGGTGAGTGAGACACGTGGTGAGCGCGGGTCGGCCTGGGGGATTCGCGATCATTATGGCACCGGATCCCAGGGTCTATTTAAACCCGTCCTTCTGCCTTTAGGGGCCCTATTCCATCTGAAAGTTCTATCGGTGTCCGCCTTTTCTTCGAGAGCCCTGACCCTCCTTGGCGTCTACCTTAGCCCTAGGCGTCCTTCGAGTCATCCCTATCCTCGCACCTTCTGCATCCTTCGGAGCGACTTAGGTTAGTCCCAGAACTTTGTTCCCCTTCTTGCCATTCGGGTGCCCCTTTTCCTCCATCTTTCTCCTGTCGCCCTCCTTTGGTTTGGTTCCCCGCAAACCTTTCGCCTCTTGTTCCGCTTGATTTCTCCGAGATTTTTAGGGTCTTCATTTGAAATGTCTTCCGGCACCTCCGCTCTAGAGTTCTGGGAGTTCGTCCGCCTCAGCCCCCCAGGACCCCCACACTGTAGACGAACCCTCATCTGGGGCTGGGCTTCATCCAGTTTTTACGTCGGGTGCATTCCCTATTTCTGACTTCGGATGAACTCCTACTGATAAGGGTTCAGTATGGAGTTCCTCCAAGTATGATCTGGAGCTCTCCGGTCCCGCTGACCGGGTAGCACCCCCCCCCGCCTGGCCGCTTCTGCCTGTATCAGGAGGCCTTCCGTGCCGGACTCCAGCTTCCGCTTTGCCTTTCGTTGTCGCCCTCTTCCATTTCTTAGATATTTCTTTAGCTTCAGTGGGCCGAATTCCTTTAGGTTTTGATAGGGTTTCTCTCCCTTTGCCACGTAGTCGAAGTTCAGCCATCCCTCTTTTGTTTAGGCATTTCTACACCTTCAAGCGTCATCCCTCGGCAAAAGATTGGTGGTATTTCTCCCCAGCTTGGCAAGAAGGGGTTGCTGAAAGGTGCTCCCTCTTCAATCCACAACTGGAAGGGGAAGTATCTCTTCGTCCACTGCCGACTTTGAGGCTGGGCTTGCCCCCTTGGGCTCTTTGAGAGACTCTGTCCGTCGGGCTCCCAGCCTGGGGGAGGACGACCTTCAAGCCGCCCGGAAGCTCCTTGGCTATTCCGCTCCTTCCCTTCCCAACCTTCTAAAGGAGAGTTTTTGTTCAACATCGGCTTGAGTCCCCAGATCCTGCGAGAATTTACCTTTTCTTTCCTCTTCTTTTCTCCCGTCCTTCTTCTTTTTCTCTTCTTTTCTTCTTTCTCTTTTTTTTTTTTTTGCGTGTCACTTCTTCCTTTTTCACCCCATCATCGATTTTTGATTGATTTTTTTTTTTAGGAATGGACGCCGAAGCAGCACGGATGCTCGCCAGGGGCCTCAAGGCCCACAAAAGAAAAGGCGCCGCGGCCTCGGATCAGCAAAGAAGGCCAGAACAGAGGAGAGAGCTCGACCGCGCCTGCCCAGGTGGCCTTCGCAGTCGAAGTCCCTTCGGACGCCGAACCTCCGCTCCCCAGGCTTCTTCCAGGAGTCCCCCACTGAGGTTCCCGTTTCGAGGGTCCGTCCCACGGAGGTGCCCGGGTCGAGAGGGGGAGGAGAAGGAAGTCGGTGGCCTGCAGGATAAGTGGCCGTCGGGTCGCCATCGAAGAATCCCACGGTTCTGAAGAAGAGTCGGAGAATCCCTTCAATGACAGGGACTTGATCAAGCGGTTGATCGACGGCTGTATTCTGCCCGAAGTCGTCGAGAGGATTGATTGCGTCGATCCTGAGCAGCGGGTTTGGGACTCCCTAGGGTCCTTTCTCGAGGTAAAAAATCTTCATTTAATTGGCTTTTGATCCTTGTTCTGATCCCTTAGCCGCCCTTGCAAATTACGCACCAGCTCCTTGCCAATATCGAGGCGACTAACCGGGCGAGGAGGGACACCATTCAGGTGGAGGAGCGTCGTCGGGCCGAAGTCGCTCGCCTTAAAGAAAAGGCAGCCGAAGTAGTTACCCTCCAAGAGGCCCTGGAGAAAGAAAAGCAGGTCCGGGAGGAAGAGAAGCAGACCTCGGAGGAGACGTTGAGGAAGGCAGAGGTCGAGGTCGCAAATTTGGCAGAGCAGATCCCGGTCCTAGTCTTGGAGTCCAGGGTTCGTACGGTGGAGGAGTTCAAGGCCTCTGTGGAGATGAGGGACCTGAATGTCAGGTTCGGCCAAGAGGCATTCATCAAGGGATTCGAGCTCTGCCAGGAGAAGGTGGCCAGAAAATTTTCGAGCTCGATCTCAGCTTCTTGGACAAGGAGTCTGAAGATGAGGCCGGTCCCTCTCCTACTGCTACTACTGCCGCAGCCCCCTTCCAGGGACACCGAGCTCCCCAACTCCTACTGCAGAGGTCTGAGACCTCCGACCTTGTACTTTTTTTTACCATAATTTTTTCTTTCTTTTTGTCTTTAAGAAACATTCAATCAATAAAGTTGAGTTTCTCCTTGTGGACGGCTTTTCCACTCTTCTCCACTCTTCCTTCCTCCTCCTTTTTGTTTTTCTTTCTGCAATGAGACGCGCCTTGACGCTTTTGTCTCCGATGGCAGTGTCCTGCCGAAGCACTTTCCCTCCCCAGGGATTCTGCTGAAGTCCACGATCCAACGCCTGAAGAAGAAGTTCTTCATTTGATAAAAAGATCGAAGAAGATGGAAGGCGAGCTTCGCAGGTTGAGGGAGAGCCACTCTGAAGCCGCCGCGGAGGCCATCCGCTTCTGGAACCTCCACGTGAAGGGGATCATGGAGTACAGTCGGAGGAAGATGAACTTCGAGAAGGAGCTTGAGGAACATAAGAAGCACGCCAGCCAGCGATCGAATTTGGGCTCAAGCTGCCAAGATCAGTTCCCTCCGAGTGGAGCTGTCGGCTGCGCAGGAGAGGATTAGCCAGTTGGAAGGAAGCTCATCCCGACTTTTGACTCGGACGACAGCGATCGAGAATGGTCGAAGAAGGTCTCCGACCTTCAGCAACAGCTCCAGGATGTCGAGGCGAGCTATGATACATACCGGGCCGGCTGGCGCAAGCAGGTGGACGAATACAAGGGGAGGCTCAGGATGGCGACCGACGAGGTTGCCCGCCTTCAAGGGCAGCTAGCTAGAGGGGCTCAGCTTGCTTCCGCTCAGGATTCCAGCGAACTCCAATCCCTGAGAAGAATCGCAGAAGAGCTATCTGTCGCCCTTAGGGAGGGAAAGACCGAGCTGCAGTAATTGAAGATCCAGCTGGTATGCGAGCAGCAGGCCGTCAAGGATGCGGAGGCGGAATCCGAGGTCCTGAGAAAAAGGCATCGAGAGGCGGAGAATGAAAGCCAGCGATTTCACCGAAGATACATGGAGATATTAATGAGAGAGAGGAATTGAAAGCAGAAGTCGAAAGTTTAAGGCACTCCCTGGCGAGGGTCGAAGCCGAAAGTTCGAGGTCGGAGGAAGCTGGGCCCCCTTAGGGCTCTTTTTGTCCTTTGTTCCTCTAAGTGTCTTCTTTTATCGCTTGTCTATTTGTCGTCGCCGTTGTCGCTGTCGTTGTTGCTTTTCTTCTTCGGGCTTCCAGGCTCTGTAACGCATGTTTTGCTAATGAAATGAAAAGGTCTTTGCCATCTTACCCGTATGTTGCGTTGAACTGTCGTGTGCCGGACTTCTTTCATTTTTGTCCCGCATGATGTCGATGTCGTTCGAGGATTCCTTGTTCATCTGTGTATTAGGTCGTCATTGCCGAGTTTTTGATTCGACGTCGACATGCTTGGAGGTTCTTGGTCGTCGCCGTATCGGTTTGCCTTTCATTTGCGACCGTAGATCTTACTCTCTCTTCCTCCCTCTTCATAGAGACGAGGTCCTTTGTACTTTAATGTAGTTCGGCCTCCGTTTTTCATTGGGTAGAGGGTCGCGGTGGCGTAGAGGGGCCGTCGCGAAAGTTTTCTTTTTCTTATCGGGTCTCGAACGGTCAGACCTTAGTCGGCGTCGCGATGAGATTCTTTCCATGTTTCTGATGTGGTCGGTTTCAACTCAGGTTAGGACGAGGTTCTCCTCCTGTTTCTAACGGGACTGTTGGGGGCACATATGGGCTGTATGGCCTCTCCTCCCACCCGGTCTGGGTGTAACCGGGCCTTCGACTTTGCTCATGTTAGGCGAGGTTCTCCTCCTGTCCCTAACATGGCTGTGGGGGCACATGTGGGCGCTGTTTGGCCTGTCCCCCCATCCGGTCTAAGAGAACCGGGCCTTCGACTTTGCTCACGTTAGAACGAGGTTCTCCTCCTGTTCCTAACATGGCTGTGGGGGCACATTAGGGCGTTGCAGGGCCTCTCCCCCCATCCGTCTAAAAGAACCGGCCTTTGACTTTGCTCATGTTAGGATGAGGTTCTCCTCCTTTCCTAACATGGCTGTGGGGGCACATTAGGACGTTGTAGGGCCTCTCCCCCATCCGGTCTAAAAGAACCGGGCCTTTGACTTGGCTCATGTTAGGATGAGGTTCTCCTCCTGTTCCTAACATGACCGTGGGGGCACATAAGGACCGTTATATGGGCCTCTCCCCCAATCCGATCTTAGATTAATCGAGCTTTCATTTTGCTCATTTAGGATGAGGTTCTCCTCCTATTCCTAATATGACCTTGGGGGCACTTGAGGGCCGTTATATGGGCCTCTTCTCCGATCCGATCTTAAAATAATCGAACCTTCATTTTGCTCATATTAGGACGAGGTTCTCTTCCTGTTCCTAACATGACCTTGTTTTGATTGTTTGAAGGGTTATCCCCAGTCGTAACAAGTCCATGCCAAAAGGGAAAGACATGCAAAGTCGAAAGGAATTTTGATTCAAACAAAGTCGTTAGTAATACATTTATAGGTTTTTCAAGTCCCATGGTCATGGAAGGACTGCTCCTCTTTGAGGTCCTCCGGCGATGGAGTTGATGATCCCGATTGGAGGCCGATCTCCGGGCTGCTCTTCCCTCCTCGGTGGTTCAGGTTGCGGCAGGACCCTTGGCCGATCCTCTCTGCCCTCAGGTCAGCGTCGAATGAACCTGTCGAGCCGACCTCGTCTGATGAGCTCCTCGATCTCGTCTCGAAGCTGAATGCACTCCTCTATGTCGTGGCCGTGGTCACGATGGTAGGGCAGAACTTGTTGGGGTTGTGCTTCCGGGGTGCGTGCGCATCCTCTCTGGCCTTGGGAGCTGCTCTCTAACCTCCATCAGCACCTGAGTTTTCGATGCATTGAGGGGGGCATAGTTGCAGAACCTTCCTGGGGGAGAGCCCCACCGAGCTCGACGCTCCGGACTTCCCTGCCTGCATGCTCGAGGAGAGTCTGGACGTGCTTGTGCCCGGGAGGAGTTCGAGAATTGGCCGAGCTTCTCTCGACCCTTTTTTGACTGCGGACTTACTCGAGTCTCCCGCCTGCCGCTCTCTCGCGGTCTCCTCGTCCTTCATTTTGAAGGCTTCTTTCGCTCGGGCGTACCCTTCGGCCCGAGCCAACAGGTCAGCAAAATCTCTAGGGTACTTCTTTTCCAGGAGAATAAAAGGTCATTCTTCTGAAGGCCGCCTTTCAGAGCGGCCATCGCTACCGATGGTCCAAGTTTCGGACCTCCAGTGTGGCGACATTGAAGTGGTTGATGTAGGCCCGAATGGACTCCCCCTCCCTCTGCTTGATGTTGATGAGGGACTCCGAACCCTTCCGAGGCACCGGCTGCTGACAAAATGGGCCACAAATTGATGGCTCATCTGATCAAAGAAAAAGATGGTACCCGGCTTCAGCGCCGAGTACCAGTTTCTCACCGCTCCCTTCAAGGTGGATGGGAAGGCTCGACATAGAATGACGTCGGGTGACCATAAGCAGCATCATCATCCGGAAGGCCTCCAGGTGGTCAACCGGATCCGAAGTCCCGTCGTAGCTTTCAAATTGAGGGAGTTTGAAGTTTGGCGGGATCGGTTCCTGCATGATCATTTGAGAAAAGGGAGGGTCAGTACAAATGTCCTCACCATAAGTGGGGGGAGCGTGGTGGAGCTCTTCGATCGCCTGTTCATCTCCTGGAGCCTCCGGTCTAGAAAATTTCTCGATTGCGAGTCTCGAGGGTCCTCTGACAGAATGGAGGTAGAGATCTTCCAGGGTGAATCATGGTCTGATTGAGGGCTCTCCACCCTTGGATTTGTCTTTCCGGAAAGACGGGGCGGCTGGCCCAAGTGGCCTGTCCCACCGCCAGATTTTGGGGTTCTGATGACGCTATTTCCAGTCGCACTGACGCCTGCGGCTGCTGCTGCTGTTGCATGGCCTGCACAGCTTCAGTGAGACCTCTGACCTACTGCACCAGTAGATCGAATTGCTCCGCACCAACCACCGTTGCCGGAGGAGGAGGAGGAGGCTGGAAAACTGGAGGTGAGGCCGGAGCCTGGGATCTGGCCACGGAGGCCGTGGATCGTCGCGTGGATGCTTTGCGGGGAGGCATCGGACGAGGACCTAGTGGAGAAAGGAGAAGAGGACGTCGAAAAAGATGACCGGAGGTGGTCCCGTTGAGCGCTCCTTTAAGAACAAAGGTACTGCGGAGATACAGGGGCCGCCCTTCCTCTAGCGCCAATCCTATTGGTGCAAAAATCCGCCTGCGTCGGAGAAGCTGGAGTCGGGGAGTCGCGGTCGCCGTCGGGACCTGCAAAAGAAGTCTAAATCGGAGGTGGGGTTGCTCCGGCAAGACCCTCCGATGCTCAAGTCAGTTCTCTGCCTCAACAAGAATGGAGTGCTCGAACAGAAATTTTAGCAGAGTTTTGGGATAAAAATAGAGCTTAGAGAATAACGTATCTGGGATTTTCCTTTTATAGGTGAAGGGGGCAACAGGCTGATAGCGATGTTTTTAACCGTCTGGCAGTGGGCTGCCCGGGGTCCGGAGGAGTTTGTTGCGAAGAGTAGTGGAGTGGAATCGTGGCTATCACCGGGACATGCCACGTGGAGTCTGTTGCAGGGAGTAGAGCGGCGTCCGTTGTCGCACTTGCCAGAGGATGGAGGATCCGCGTGGTATCCGCCGCAGGAAGTGGAGCAGGATCGTGGCCATTATTGTGGTCTGTCAGGGAGTGATGAGCTGCGCAGAATCCATCGCAGGAAGTGGAGCAGAGTCATGGCCGTTACTGTGGCCTACCAGGGAGTGATGGAGCCGTGCAGAATCTGTCGCAGGAAGTGGAGCAGAATCGTGGCCGTTACTGCGGCCTGCCAGGGGGTCCAGGCCTGTCGGCCGAAGTTCAGTTGGAGTCCGATCTCCATAGAAGCTCGGATGGGGATCATTTGTCGAGGAGTCTCGGCCAAGGCCGCTCGTCGTAGGAACTTGAAGTAGTTCATTTGCAGCGGTAACTCAGAGTGGGTCTCTTACAACAGGAGCTCGTAGTCCGACTCCCGTAGGAGTCCGGACGAAGTCTTCCTATAGTCGAAGTCGGGGTGAAGTCCGGCTCCCGTAGGAGTCCGGACGAAGTCTACCTGCAATTAAAGTCGGGGGCGAAGTCTGGCTCCTGTAGGAGTCCGGAGAAGCCTACCTGTGATTGAAGTCGTGGGCGGAGTCGGCTCCGTGGGTCGGAAAGTTTGAGGGTCGGGAGTCGGCTCCCGTAGGAGTCCGGACGAAGTTTACCTGCAATTGGAGTCGTGGGCGAGTCCGGCTCCCGTAGGAGTCCGGACGAAGTCTGCCTGCAGCCGAGTCGGGGAGAGGTCTGGCTCCCTGTAATTGGAGTGTGGGCGGAGTCCGGCTCCCGTAGGAGTCCGGACGAAGTCTGCTGCAGTCGGAGTGGGGGGCGAAGTCGGCTCCCGTAGGAGTCCGACGAAGTTTACCTGCAATTGGAGTGGGGGGCGAAGTCGGCTCCCTAGGAGTCCGGACAAGTCTACCTGCAGTCGGAGTCAGAGATGAGGTCTGGCTCCCGTAGGAGTCCGGGCAGAGTCTACCTGCAATTGAGTTGGGGAAGGAGTCCGGCTCCCGTAGGAGTCCGGACGAAGTTTACCTGCAATTGGAGTCGTGGGCGGAGTCTGGCTCCCGTAGGAGTCCGGATGAAGTCAGCCTGCAGCCGGAGTCGGGGACGAGGTCCGGCTCCCTGCAATTGGAGTCGTGGGCGGAGTCCGACTCCGTAGGAGTCCGAACGAAGTCTGCCTGCAGTCGGAGTCGGGGACGAGGTCCGGCTCTCGTAGGAGTCCAGACGAGGTCTACCTGTAATTGGAGTTGGGGGTGAAGTCTGGCTCCCGTAGGAGTCCGGACGAAGTTTACCTGTAATTGGAGTCGTGGGTGGAGTCCGACTCCCGTAAGAGTCCGGACGAAGTCTGCCTGCAGTCGGAGTCGGGGACGAGGTCCGGCTCCCGTAGGAGTCCGGGCAGAGTCTAGAAGATGGTCGATCATCGTGGAAATTTGGGTGGAGTCCATCCATTGCGAAGAATCCTGTCGACGCTGGTGGGGGCTTATCCGTCAGCAAAACTTGGGAGTGTTGCGGGGGCTCGACCGCTCGGGAGGTTTGAAGAGACGTCATCGGAGGTCGGAAGTCGGTTGGATCCCCGGGGGGTCACTCCTATCACGAACTTGGCTGGGGGGTATTTTATACCCAACAGGTATAAATTTTTATCTATACATTAAGTAAAATTTCACATAAAGAACTTGATTATGAGATGTTATTAGCATTGTGATGTATGGAAGGTTATATATTGATTGATAACACATGTGCTGCTATGATTCACACTGATGATTATTTTGTAATCAAGTATACAATGTATATCCTATAGAGCAATTAAGTTTTTAAATGTGGATCCACATCAGTTTTTTAATTTTCAGATCCAAAAAAAAATTTATTAAAATTTTTAAAATATTTTAAATAATTAAAATGAAGATGCTTGTGTTAGGTTGGGCCAAATGGGAGAATATTGGAATTTATCTGATTAAGCTCCATCCAAATGTGGCCCACACTAACACACATCAAGATTTGTTTTGGTTGGTTTTATTTATTTGGACTCTAACTAAAGATAAGCCTCCAATAATTAAATTGAGAATATACTTGATGGTTATTGTGATAAAGTTAATCTCTACACAACCATCGTAGATAACGTCCATCTTTCAGTCTTTGAGACTGATTTAGATACCATATTTGATGGATAAGGCATGTTATAAAAAGACATCCTCTATGAACTTGATCCCCAACTTATCCGACAGCTTGTGAGATCCTTCCTATCATGACTTCTTGGAGTTAGGATTAGGAAACCAAGGTGCTTCTCGATGACAATGAGAGCGCATCCAACTTGGTTCTCTTCTGATTGCAGGTCGCAGGTGATTACACACTATGGTTACAGGCTGATTCAATAGACTGAGGAAAAAGATCTTTGATGGCATCAATGGCTTCATTTTTATGTAAATTCTATTGCCCCATGAAGTTCTTATACATGAAACTAGAGCAGATGGCCCTCAATTGCAATGTGAATCACCAGATAGAATAATAGGGTTTACAGAGAGGAATGTTGTAAACAGCATGTTATATAGAGTAAATGATCGTGCCAGTCCAAAATCTAAAACAAACACGAACAAAAAGATATTTGTGGAGAATCATGAGGAAAAGTAATTATGGAAGAACAAAAAAATTAGGAGAGAAAAATAAATTTATTTAAAAATAATAAAAATTAAAACCTCATAAAGACACCTCTTTCTTTTTTCCCACATGGTTCTCTATATGGTTCCACTCATGATTTCATATATTAAGAAGATACCAAGGGTCCCTTTAAATAGAGCGCCGTATAGGTGGAAGTTTGACTTCTACCTTGTCTCATAAATCAAAGATCCACTAGAATATAAATTCTAATAATTTTAAAAAAATATAATTAAATAGAATAACATTAGAGATAAAGTCCTATTTCAAATAGGACATACAAAAAATAAAATCCTAATTGGACATGTAATGATTCTCAATAAATATTTTCAGATATATTGTAACAACTCAAGACCCTATAAAAAAAAAACTAAGGATCCATTTGATTGGGGATAATCTGATATGAAAAAATGAATCTCATATTATATTATAATATTTGATATAAAAAATAAAAAAAAAGAGATGGTAAAAAAATTGGTAGCCCCCATGTTTATTTTTTGAAGAGAGAAGGTAAAATAAATACCATAAAAAGATTGATATTTGATAAATTTTTGAATGAGGGTAATTCATACTTAATAAAAATATCTTCAATAAAGCTTCATTTGTAATTATTGAATTTATTCTAATATCTTTCAAAATTCATTCGAGAAAGAGCTTTTACAAAAAAATAAAGATGGAGATGGCCTTATACAAAAAGCTATATGATTATAGTCATTATATAAGAACTAATTGGAGATAACAATATTATCCTAATATTAAAAAATATTTTATATTAAAAAATATATTTATAAATTTGATCATATTCCTATATATATTTACCTCCAACCAAACATAGTAATTATTTTTTGTGTCATTTTTTGAAGTAATTTTTCTACTAATCAAATGTAATAAAAGTTATTTTCATCTTTAATTATTTTTTCAGATAAATAATTTTTAAAAATTATCATAGTATCCCATAATCTGACAAAATCCAACTAAATGGATCCTAATAATTGGAAGATATTATTTGGATTTTCAATCCCTTTATGATTATCTAAGATTTATCTAATGTATAGCCAATGTGAGATTAATTACGTCTCTGCATGGATCATTACATGCTCACCTTAGGGAAGGTCCCTTTAAATAGGCATGAGGATTGAATCCTATTCAATCTCATAATATAAGTCCTACTTGCATTGAATTTTCTAATAACTTAAGTTATCCAACTTACTTTAGGAGATCCTTTAGGCGCCAACAATTGGAGCCCTTGTATCCATTATTTCATACCCCAAAATACATCCAAGGACGCTCCACATAAGATCAAGAGGACCTCTAATCATAGAACATGCCCAACTTGATCAAATCAAGGGGTGCCCAAGATAAACTATCAAGAAAATTAATTAGGGACTTGCACCCTTAATTCAATTGATCCAAAATCTTAGACACTCAACAATTGAAGTCTCATGAATCTAATTCATGTAGATTATTAGTAGGTGGTTAAATTTGAATTATCTTATCAAATAAGAAATCCAAATGAAAAGAGAAATTAGATCCAATCATGTGCTAGCAAGATTACCTTGAATCCAATCGGATTTTTCTGAATCCAATTCAGTTTTTCTAAATCTAATTGGCACTTCATAAGCTCAATTGCTGATTCTAGACTAAATCCTTGTTGTGTGACCCCATAGATTTAATTATATCTGATAGTGAGATATACAATGATCTCTATCAAAGTATATTGAAATTCTTTTCAATGGTTCGAAATAATTTCACTTTAACTCATCAAGGATTGTCGATCCAGAACAATCCTAGTGAGCTCTCACAATCCACCAGTGATAACTAGCAGTATTTAGTGGTAATCCATAGAACTAAAATGAACCTCTAGGTGTAGTTAACGTGTGATACAGTTCCTCTATCGTGAGTCCCGACTAGATGACAAGTCATGGATAAATCGTCAAACCTCAACATCAGTCATATAATGGATTCGATTAGCTCAAATCAAGTTGTGACTTCTATGAAAATTTTTTTCCATCAATCACACTACTGTGGCCATAGATTTTTGGACTGAGCTTCTCAAATCTCATAAGACTACTCCTTTCTATCAAGGTTGATAGATCTCATCTTGATGCACACCCTACTTCTATAGTGGACCAACTGTCGTTAATATCTACTACAAAGGCTCATTGAGATTCATGTTTATATGTCAATCAAACTCCAGCAGCCTCACTGCGAGCAGCAATGCCATCTCAGGTCAAAAGATCAGTCACACAACTACAGCATCGAGATGATCACTAATGATCAAGTAAAAATTTAAGTGATCTCTCGTATGGTTACTCTTAGTACTAGTTGTTCTCTAACAACTATCTATACTCATCGTCCAGTGTCTCTATACTGTAAACTAGAGATCCATCTATTTCGAAGAAAGTAAACTGTGCGTGAGTCTATCTGGATCGATCATCATCCTCATGATGATCTTATCATCAGAAGTATTTAAGAATTAAATACATGTCTCTAATTCTCAATACCTTGAGAATATATATCGAAGGTTAATTTCATGGACGATTCAAAGACACATCACACTTAAATAAAAAATAAATTTATTTTTTTATTGATCAAATTAATGTATTAAGTACAAAATTGTATCCTAGAGTTATTACAATGTGTCAGCCATATTGACTTTTAGGACATACATCTAATAATCTTCCACTTAGACTAAAGCCAATTGGACACAAATCTAAGTTCCATCTTCTCAAGGTGGACTTTCATTTTTGGTTGGCTCAACTGCTTAGTCAGTGGATCTGCTACGTTGTCTGTGGAATCTACTCTTCGTACTTTTAAGTTCTAATATCCTCGCTTTGCTAAAGATACAAATCAATTAAAATCCAATCTGTAGTACTACAAATCCAATCATAAATACCATGAGTAGCATGCAGTCAACCTAAGTAGGCTCACGTTGTAGCGTCTTATAAAGTATCAGAAAGTAATAATAGTTTTTTTTTTTGTTTTATGACATCTTGAACAATATGGACTCATTTGGTTGATGGAAAGTAGAGGGAGGAAGCGACAGTTTTTGGAAAGTAGAGAGAAAACCTCTTATTTGATTGGAGTTTTAAGAGAAAAGAGGGTGAAAAAAGCTCTTTTCATGAGAAGTCATTTCTCACATTTCATGAGAAGTGAAACCCATGGGGGAGGTGGATTTTGACACTTCCCATGGAATAAAAAGTGATGTTTTTTTTTTCTTTCTCAAAATATTCTTTTAAGATCTACGGCTAAGATTTTGCAAAATATCAATGAATGATTATGATGAAATAATGGATAGTAATATAATATTATATTAATATTATCCTAATATTTATATGAATATAATATTAATATTAATATTATAATATTTATTATATTTTAATATTATTTTAATATTTATACTAATATAATATTTTTATTAATATTAATATAATATTTATATTAATATATTAATATTTATATTAATATTATATTTAGTATCTATATTAATATATTTATTATATTAAAATATTAATATAATATTAATATATATTAGTATTATGTTAATATAATAAATTACTATGATCTAATGTTACATTATAATATATTGATATTATATTTTATATTAATATAAATATAATATTGATATTTATAAAAAATTTTGAAGTGAAAAGATATAGTGTTATATCTACTAATGGTATAATAAATATTTTATACAATTTTTATAGAAAAATGAATGCTCAACCAAACATAAGCTACTCCATAATTAGTCATTTTTTCATGATCAACCAAATATATCAAAATCTTATTTTTAAAAAATTAATTCTTGAAAAGTTATTTTTTGAAAAAAAAATTTCTTCTCGCGAGCCAAATAAATCCTCAAAAGAAAGATATTTTTGTCAGAAAAAAATTTAAAAAAAATTAAATTATATTAAATCTATATTCCGTTATTAATTGCATTATGTAGTCTAATCGATGAAGTGAAATACTTTCCCTCCATCGGAGGCGATGGACAAAAGATTTCTCCTAAGATAATTGGTGCCGAATTTAGATCCACCATACTCCATGTTTGCACTGAGGAGGTCCAATTTGACTGTTTAATCATCTCACAGCAGCACGTGACCGGACATGACCAAGGCAACAATCAGATCACCAAGAGGTTTGATCCTTGCATTCAATGTGTCACACCGTAAGCCGACAACTTTCACTTGCAAGTGTATTTTGGAGGGCAAAAAAAGAAAAAAAGGTCATTCATCGCAAATTGTTAATGATTTCCAATCATACCGGATGTCCATTGTGTCGCAAACCAACTCATAACCACTGCTTGCAATAAAATTCAGAGTGCGAAGTGGTGTATTTGAATTGAAATTAGATCGGTAGCCCGTAGTGGGGTGGGGAAGGCCATAATTTGGAGAAGGTAGTGGAGAAGGCAATGCCGGCCATGTTGAGGCCTTTGGTTCCACAATCAGGCACGGGGACCCAAGCCCACTCCTTCCCAAACCTATCATAGGAGAGCCATACTATGTCCCACAACCCCTTACAGTTTGACATCAACACCAACCTAACCACGCCATCCCTCTCCACCAAACATCCCATCATCACCCCATATGGCTTCCTAATCCCCTCTATCACCTCTTCTGCAACCCTCGACACCAACTCCCACTCCCTCCCATCTAACCTCATCCCCCACAACTCCACCCCCGTCACTACCCTCACCCTCACTCTCCCTCCCTCATCAATCGCCCTCGATCTGATCACCGCCACATTCCCGTCGCCGTACACGTGCAGCCGATCGCCTGTCATCGGTCCCAACCCTGCCGGGAACCTCGGCCGGAACACCACCGGCCCATCACTTCTCCCGCCCGCGGATAACAGCACGCTCTCGCTTCCAAAGTGGACCGCGCTCAGGCATATCCTCCCCTCTCTCGGGACACGTGCCGGTTCCCCATCAGCCGATCTCGCCTCGTGAGAATGCCACGCGTCGGTTTCCGAGCAGTATTCGAAGAGAAAGGGACGGTCCTGCTCCATCTCGGCGAAGAGAAACCGGAAGCGGTCCGAGCCGGAGGGGTCGGAGACCAGCTTCAAACCCGACCGCCGCCACGATGACGTGCCACGTGGCCCGAGAGGGCTCGCCGGGATCCGCCGCACGGCGCGGGTGGCGATGTTGACGGCGACGAGCTCCCGGCGGCCGTTGGAGGCGAATAGGAAGAAGTCCCCGGAGGCGGCGAGGAAGTAAAGGTCCTCCCCCGGCGGGACGGCCGGCGGCGCGAGGATCCCGGCGACCGGGATCTGGAACCAGCGGCCGGAGCGGGCGTTGAAGCCACGGAGGATGGAGTCGCGCGGGGGTCGCTTCTTGAAGACGAAGACCCAGCCGCCGCCAGGGCCGGAGCGCTGGTCGTACAGGCGACGGAACTCGTCGGCTGCGATGAGGGAACCGAGGGCCCTGGAGACGGATTTGAGGCGGAGGACCTCCGGAAGGGCGAGGCGGCAGAAGATCTCGTGAAGGAGCTCCGATGGAAGGAGGCAGAGCCCCACGGCGGTCGACGTCGGACCGCGATTGCCGTCCATCGGATTCCTCTGGCCAGATTTGGGGACGACCGGCTCACGCGGTTTAGGGGAGGTTTTATAGCGAGGGAAGACCGGTTGCGACGCCAGGGTGGGCGGGCCCACCCACTGGGTTTCAGAAAAAACCTGCTGGGCCCCGAGGCTTCTTTGTTAAGATTTTTGCCGGTTTAATATGTGTGTATATATATAAATATATTTTCATTAGTTCCTATTTTCTTAATGTAGCTTCATTATCCTTAAATTATTGGTTAATATTATAGATTAGGGCATTGAGTTATGAGTGTCTTATGACGACATCATAAGATTAACTAACTACCGAGTAAAAATTGAGCAGGGATCAACCGAAGCATCTACCACCCGCCGACGGCCTTACAATTATACCATCAAAAACCGGCGGTGCCACCGTCCGCAGTAGGTAAAAACCAACGTATAATACTATTTTGACAAACATCGAGAATGTAAGACTTGCAGGTCACGGAGCTTGACAAAATTTGCCATCTACATTCTTTTCATGGAAAAAAAATAAAATAAAAAGAAAACTTTTGACCGGTCAGACATGCTATTAGGATCGATCTCAAATTGAAGGGTTTTTCCCACTTAATTAAGATTCTTCGTCTGATGGTCCCGCATGATTTGAGACGTTGCCTTCGCGCGTGTATCGCGCAGTGGGGTCGAGGTATGAGGGATTAATTAATTAGAGATTATGACTCAGCAAGCACGCGTGAACAAATGGAATTCTCACTAATTAAATGGATACGATTGCCAGTGGAAGGAAAAAAACGTCCATCCCTTTATAATAAATTATTATAGATGCATCAAGCAGGCCTAAGAGATATTTCTTTTTGAATGTGACAGACGCATAAAGTAAAAACATCAATTCTTTTATTAAGATGGTTATATGTCATCATTCAATAAGCAATGCAAGAAAAAGACAATGCAATGATCCTAAGCTTATAGATTGATTATTCAAAACACAAGTCAGCATGAAGATAAAATCCTTTTTTTATTTTATTTTATTTCCTCTGGTTTTGTTCCCAGCATCGCTCCTACACTTCAGAGGGGCACTGCCAAACAATACCCAACTTCTCCCTCATGCAGCTTCAGCTATTGTTCCTTTCTACTGTCTTCATTCAAATATAATGCTTTGTATCCTAATTCGAGTTCAAAAATACATCAGCTCCTATGATAATAATAATAAAAAGACAGGGCAAAGACGGACTTTTCTATTTCTTGTGTCCTCAGTTTTTGGATGAGAAAAGGAATGCTTGGGAGTGCTGGCACGGAGAAAATGCATGACCAGCAACTTATAGTGCCAACTTTTTTCCGTAATGCTCCATCACTGATCGTAGAAAGACATATAGATACCGAGCTTAAGTCATCAAGTTAATTGACCTGCAGAACAAAATTAAGGTTTCCAAAAAATAATCATGTCTAGAAAAAGAGATGGCATGGTTTTGAAGATCAAATGAGATTCTTGTAGTCATATTCTGGTGTTGTCTATAGACTTTTAGGGGCAACCACATTGATTGAATCCTATGAAACAGAAAGAACAGGAAAAACAACAATAGGGTGGGCAACTGGCTCGAAGGAAACCAAACTCAGGAGCCAATTACTGGATCAGCATAATCCTACAATAGTATAGACTTTTAACTACAATATTATAGCCTTTTAACAGAAAAAAATATTACTAAAAACGTCATAATTATCACTAAATATTTATCACAACAGGCTAGCAGCAAAATAGAATGGCTTTGTTGACCATCATAACTAAAAATTTGGTTACAAATATTAAATTTGCCTCCTTCAAGGAAAAATATTTACGAAGACAAAAAAAAAAAAATAATTGTCACTGTAAAGTAAAATGTTCCAGTGGCCTTTTTTTTCCTCCATATTTATATGGTTTCACCACGATACAAGCAAGCTTAATTTGTAGCAACTTTTTCTTTTGCCTCCATAGATCTATCAACAAAATTTGATTATTAACATAGTGGCAATTATAAGTTACAATGATGATATTAGCTGTAAATATAGCCACCATTGAAAGCTCTAAATATATAATATAATTTATCTAATTCCTGTAATATAATAATTTATTATATTATAAGAAACAATAGAGGCAGATCTTAGTGCAATAATAAAATTGCTCCATTATCATCGAGGTTTCATGGGTTCGAAACACAAAAGTAGTCTCTGTATATAAGATAAGACTCATAATGCATATACATCAGTATAATCCTCAACCAAACACGATTCATTAATATACTCTAATGGCAAACATTTCTTTAGACTAAATTAATTCACAGTCTATATGATCAAACTACACAATCTTGGAGCATATTTTAGAGTCAACAGCCATATCCAATAAATAATTCTATACTCACAGAAATCTAACCATGCTGAGAAGTCTATTCATAACGTATCTCAACCTGCTATTAAGACTTAAGGCAAAGAGGAGCATGGCCTGCCATTCATCTTGAACCATAGGTGCGACCATTTACTATTGATTTAGTATTACTCATCAAACACCAATACTCTCAAATGTCAAAATAAAGATCTCCTACACAAGATTCCCTTTAAATAGGACCAGAGGAGAGGAGTTTAACTCTTCCATGGTGATGGTTTTTGACTCCAATCAAGAGTCAATCGGAGGGAAAATTCAACGGAAGCGGGAGTCTTCTCTCTGTTTTTCTATTTTTTTGTTGATTTTTCCATCGCTTTAAGATTCGTGTGACTGTTTAATTAGGTTTGTGGTATCACAAAAACTCTATTTTCTTATGCTGCATTATCTATCATGTATGGTTGACTAGGAAGAGGAATCTCTTTGAAAATGCTAGGGAAAGCTCCATCGCCTACAGAAATCAGCCATTTTCTTAAATGATTTTATGCAGAAAGACGGAGCAATGCAGGATACAGGAAAATATCCTTATGCCAGGATGTTATCAGTCATGAGATGAGCCATTTGCATGGCTTGAGTTTGGTCATCGAGTGTAAGATGCCAACTATAAGGTGCTTGTGCTCAAGAATTTTATTTTCAAGCCAATATTACGGTCATACCTTGGAAACAACACAATCGCTTGGCATTCGAACCTGTCAACTCTGAGGTGAGTAATTTTTCATAGTCGTGAACAGAATCTGAAGACATGCATGTCGGACTGACTATTCGTGACTGCCACAGGATTTGATGATTGTTGACTGCTGGATCCTCTCTGCTGGCTCGCTCAGCCTACTCTGTATGGCAGTTGAACCAGGGATCACTCTCTGGTTCCATTATTATTCTTTGCGCTAAATTTTAGTGAAACAATGGTAACCAAGCAATAGAAGAGAATAAGAGAATACAAATAAACATGGGAGCAGTCAACTGATTCCTCTATACACTAAAGTATTGGAAAGTAACCATTATAGATGCCTCATGGTAACCAACCAATAGAAGAGAATAAGAGAATACAAATAAACATGGGAGCAGTCAACAGATTCCTCTATACACTAAAATATTGGAAAGTAACCATTATAGATGCCTCCTCTTTGAACTCTTTATAAAGAGTTATTAGCTTAAAAAAGTTGCTATAATAATGGTTGCAAAAACAGGTAGATTGCACATTGACTGTCAATAAAGGAAAAATAAATTCTATTAAGGAACAAGCAAACCTACATTTGATTCCTCTAACAACAAATATTCAGAAAGGAAACAGCAACAGAATATAGAGCAAACCAGCTTATCACCTATCCAAGAAAACGAGGTTCACTCCTAGTGATACCTTATTACCCTACCACTTATGCTGTTTAGAACTTCCAGAGAATAAATTTATTGAATGCGAGGAGTGGAGCTTTCTGGAGAACCCTCAAACTCGGCAGCAAACTTTGGTTTCAGAGATGACCCATTTGATGTCTTTTCACTAGCCAAACTTTCATGAACAGAAACATTTTCAATTCTCTGCACCTTTATATTCCCCACTGATCCATCAGTGCCTTCTTTGGACATCTTGAGCACTGATTCTTCTGCCTTTTCTTTCAACCTCTTTTCCTTTTCCAGTTCTTCTTTAGCTAAGGAAGAGAACTGGGAATCCAACGACTTTGCCGCGCCTAACCATGCAAGAACAATTGCTAGCAATATTCCTCCAAGGTATGGAGTCGAGTTTGCAAGAGACCCAAATGTCAAAATCATAAATTGCTGGATCAAGGCACCTCCTGACTTTCCTAATGGGTTGCAAACAACATCAATGGCTGCCTTCCCTTTTACCTACAGCCAAGCAAAAGTACAGTATGAGCACACAAGTTAATTTGGTTTTCTGGAAGATGGAATGATCTACAACAATAAAAATTAGCTACAAGTCCTTCTAATAGCAGTAATAACCAGCAAACCTTATTTTAACTATCCCATATGTATTTGGCGAGAAGATGGTTTGTATACATTATGAAAATACCAGTTAGTCAAAATATTTGTTCTTATTTGAAGGGAGTGCTAGTCTTTCTAAATATTGCATAACAACAGCAGCAAAGATGCAACAGTCTGACTACCCAATTGTGTGCAAGAAATTCAACACACAATAGTTTAGAAACTTATCAAGCCGACCCGAAACAGAGGTCTGCAAGTTTTTGAATGATAGGAGATTCGCCTTGTGTAAAACTCAGATTTCGGATCAGTCTTGACTCAGCTGATTTGCTAAGTTACTCAAAACTCGGTCCAAGTCATTTGACTCAATCGAGTCTTAAACACTAACTATAGTCCATTTCATACCATCTTTTTCCAAATTTTCACTCAAAGCAAATCATTGGACGATGCTTTTTAGTATGTTTAGGGTGAAAATAATAATAAACTCCATCATTTTTTATTCTTTCACTCACCCTCACCTTGTTCCCTATTCCCATCATGCGTTGAGAGAGTTCTGCTGGTTGCCCCCACCTAGCACTTGACAATAACATGCAAATGGTAGTTGATGGCTTGTCAAATAGTCATTGGTGTCTCTTTTTTCTAACAAGAAAAATTAATTATTAAATTAGTCTACAGATATGTTGACAATAAATATTTAGGGATCCATACATTTCGTGTATGTATACTATCGAGTCTTGACGTTCAAGACCCACTGGATAGTTAGATGAGTCTTTGAATTGGGCTAAACTCGGGCTAACTTTTGCGTCTCGTCAAGTTTTTAAAGTTTATAAACTATAACACGCATGCGCAGATATGTATGTTGATTATGTAGTTCAATACAAAATGGATAAATGAAGGTTTTACATGACAAATATTATGTTGATTATGCTGCATTCACATGCATTCTGCAATCAAATAGTAACAAGGGTACATGCGCATGTGTGCATACATTGCATTAGCTAAACACAATGCTTTAGTTTACAGACCCAGTCTTCCACTAAGAGGAGACTAAGTAGATTGACAGCAATATGTGGCATACTAACACCCAATCCTAAGGCATGAATTGCTCTCATCCTAAATATACCGTAACTGTCTGATGGTGTGTGAGTATTATGTATCCTCCATGATAGTATTCTTCCACCAAACATGAATGCATCACATCTGTTTACAAGGACCGACTGTGATTATGCATGTGCATGTGCACATGTACATACTCACAAAAAAAAAAAAAAATGGTACATGCATACTCATTTTTGTTCCACAACAAGGGTATATGCATGTATTTGTGGACGTATTGTATCACACTAGT